>NC_060277.1:66463929-66701894 GCF_021613505.1 Equus quagga
CTGGGAGAGGTCGGGGAGTAGCTGGGAGAGGTCGGGGAGTAGCTGGGAGAGGTCGGGGAGTAGCTGGGAGAGGTCGGACTGTAGTTGGGACTGGTTGGAGAATAGGATGGAGAGGTAGGCGAGTAGGAGGGTGAAGTAGGGGAGTAAGAGGGACTCTGGGGCGTGTAGCCCCCAGGGGAGCGGGGCTCGTAGGCAGGTGACGTGGGCGAGTAGCTGGGAGACATGGCACCACCTGTGGAAAAGAAGCCGAAAGGAGTTTAACAATGGGAGAAACTTGCCCACAAAGAAAGATCAGGGAGAAAACAACTTGGCCCTGACAGACAGGGATGACTCACCCGGTGAGGGGATGTACGGGCTTGAGGGGCCTGGGGAGCCCGGCGAGCCTGGTGTGGGAGACCAGGCAGGGGAGTAACCCGGGCTGAAGCCACTGGCATCAGAAGCAGCACTGGGAGAGAAGCCGGCTGCTCCTGGAGTCATTCCACTCCCTATGAAGTGCGAGAAAGGTTAAGTTAAAACCAGAGCTGGAGCCCAAGCAACCCCTCTCAGCCGACATTCTCCACAGAGCTCCAAGGCCTCCAGTGTCCCAATGTGCTGACTCTCCACAAGCCCAGCTCACCCACCCTCTGAGCTGCTCTCTTTCTGGGCTGGGTCACTCACCAACACTGGGGGACCAGGCGCCATAGGCTGGGGTGGCACCCACATTCCAGGGTGTCATGGCTGGAGAAATTCCTCCCATGGGACTGGGTGCTGAGCCGAAGAACATGCCAGTGGCTGCAAAGAGGCACAGAGTGACATATCAGGAACAGCACCTAGGGAGGGGCCACCCTCCCATCCACGGCCTGCCTCCCCCTGGCAGGCCCAGCCAGGTTCCAAGCAGCTGAGGACCTCATACTCACGTCCGGCAGCCCCCAAGCCGGGGATATTGGTGGGGATCTCCATGCCATACTTGCACTTCTCTGCATCGAGCAGGAGGTCAAAACAGCCAGTGCCAGCTGGAGCCAGCTGGCCCAGCATGATATTCTCGGACACCCCCTTCATGGGGTCGCTCTCTCCGTGTGCGGCTGCTTCCATAAGCACATCCACCTGAACCACAGGAAGAGGGGGCAGGCCCCATTAGACCCTCCACACAGCGCCCCAGGGCTGTTCCCACTGTGACAGCCCGCTCGCTCAAAAGAGGGAGGAACAGCTCCAGTGCCTGAGTGCCCGCCGTGCATTCACTCTGGTGGATGCCCTTCTTCCCATGGCACTCCCTCCTTCCCTTCTCTCTTCTTCCACCCTGGTCAGAAGTTCTGCCATTACCGTTTCTTCAAAGGAGCATTTCATGAGAGGTCCAGTATCCTGGCGGTTGACTCCATGTCGCGTGATGGCCATCAAGTGGCCGCGACAGGTCATGGTATCACACAAGAGAGCCAAGTGCCGGTAATTGACGTAGGAACCATCAAAGGAGATGACATGATACAGCTCCCGCTCCAGGGCCTTCCGCACGGCTTCTATGCCCAGCACCTAGCATGAGAGTTGGGGGTGAAGGGTCAAGACTGAGTCACTCTGCTCTCCTCCTGGCTCCTACTCCCACTAAGATCCACAGCGCTCCCGAGGAGTGTGGAGCCCAAGGAGTCTGTGAAGTCCAAGATCAAAAGTAGATTCAGGCATAAAAAAATCTGACCAAGGAAATCCTGTGAGTGGAGAGCAAGAAATGCAACCAGGGAGAGAGGCCTATAGCCAGAGAGACCCAGGAAAGACAGCTGGGCAGCAGGCCTCTGAAGGGCTCACCGTGAAGATCTCCACAATGTCGTTGGATGTGGTGCGCACGGGGTCCACGTCCTTCTCACTGAGCACCCGCATCAAGCTCACACCATCTGTCTCCAGGATCCACTCCTGCAGGGCCTTGAACTCCCCGTCCTCTGTGATAATGATCTTCTTCTTGTTGTCTGTTTGCGGCAAGTGCATGTATACCTGGAGGAGGGCAGAATAAGCTCAGGTTGGGCGGAGGAAGGTGGGAAGGAAAGAAGTGGGAGGGGCAAAGGCTATGGGGGAGGGAATGGCTGACCTTGCTGATCTGCTCGATACCCTGCAGGGTCATATCTGTCAGCATGTTGGACTCGATGCAGCGCAGGAAAACGTCGTCATCCATCTTGTCCACTACCTCTTCCTCCTGCAACAAGAGTGAGGTCAGCAGTCCTGGAATCCTCCGGTCTTTTCCCAGGCTCACCTCAAACCACAGCCTCCTCAAGGACCTAAGAGCCAAGTTAGGCCCCAGACTCCGCCCTCTTCTGTTCCATTGAGATTACTTTTGATCATGTTTGTATGATCATACTAAAAGACGCCTAAGAGGGGCAGGCCTGGTGGCCAAGTGGTTAAGTTCGAGTGCTCTGCTTCAGCAGCCCAGGGTTTCACTGGTTTGGATCCTGGGCATGGACATGGCACTGCTCATCAGGCCATGCTGAGGTGGCATCCCACATAGCACAACCAGTGGCACTCACAACCTGAATATACAATTATGTACTGGGGGGCTTTGGGGAGGAAAAAAAAAAAAAGATTGGCAACGGTTGTTAGCTCAGGTGCCAATCTTTAAAAAATAAAATAAAAATAAAAAAGCTTTACAAAAATTTAAAAATAAAAGAAGCCTAAGAAAAGGCAGCTACATCCCACCATCCTATCAATTCCCACTTGTGTCTGTGCGCACTTGAAGGGCTGCAGCAAGGCGTCCAGCAGTTTCCACTCACGCTCTGGCGCTCAGAGTGGTTGCCAGGCTGCTATTGCCTTGACAAGGAATCTGGTTTAACGGAGCCATACTGTATCCCATCATGGCACATCACAATTTCCTTATCTAGTCTCTTGACAGTTCAACAGTTAGTAAGTTCTGAATTATTATTATTAAAGCACCAGGCACCCACATCTGCTGAGCAATTTTTTAGGAGCCATGCCCAAGAGTGAAGTCACTTGTCAAACATTTTCTTGGGTCTTGTTACACCTGCTGTCACATCACTTTCCCTAGGACACAGCAATTCCTACTGTCCAACCTGCCCCTGACCCTCATGGGAGCCTGGTGGGAGAGCCAAGTGATATGGCTATGGGGTCCCCCCACTTCAATGCCATCTGTTTTATCTATGTGGCTGCTACTTCAGATTTCAAAGATTTTTGCTGCTAATAGTTTTGAAAATCATTGCTAACCACCATTCTCCATTCCTACATGAGGTGGTGTGACTGGCACCTCAATGTAGCTTTCATTTTAACTTCTTTAGTCATGAACATGATCTAACAATTTTCTATGTTTAACATATCGATTTCCTCTTGGGTCCCATTTACCTCTTGCATCTTGTTTTCATCACTGTTCATGATGCGGATACGGAGCACCAACTTCTCTGCGTTATCATCATTAAAGATGCAATTCAAGTCATCGCCAAAACCTGGTGGAGAGAAGGAGCCATGAGAAAGATGGCATCTACAGGACTTGCCTCCTAGTCACTGTGCACCTGCAGCTCTCCCCACACAGGCTTCTCATTTGGCTTCCCCTCTTTCACATAGAAAGAGGGAAGGGAAACACTGAGAAGGAAAAGGAAATGCAGAGGGGAGCTGGAGATACTGAAGACTAGGGAGCAGTGATCCTGGAGAGGAGATGCACTGGAGGAGCAGAATTGGCGCACAGAAGGTGGTGAGGGTGGGTGGCTTGTTTGGGACTGGAGTGCAGTGACATGACAGAGTGGGAGCTCAGGCAGGACTCCTGAGCTGGGCCTGCCCTCCCAACCTTACCAGCATTGATCTTTTCAGCAATCTGCTCCATGGTCAGCTTCCGGTCAGTCATGTGCTTCCGGTCCAGCTCCACCCGCAAAAGCCAGGGGGAGATTCGGGCCACGTCAAAGTCAGGCATCTCATAGTAGACATTCACCCATTCCTGATCCTCTGCCACCACCGTGCTCTGGGGGTTGGGGTCATAGTAGATAGCTGTGTTGGCAGTCACCTTCCTCAATGTTGTATGTTCCAGGCGGCACAGAATGTCCTGGGAAGAAGAGTGATTCATGACATAGGCCTATGGGTGGCTCCAAAGGCCTCTTCAAACCCTCCTGTAGAGGGAATTCCAAACCCTTTATTCAAGGGAAAGAGTTCCCCTCCTTTTCCTCCCGCCAGGAAGCCCATCTCCCTAACCCCTACCTTGGCTCTCTCAGCATCTCGAGCAGACTGGCCCAGCAGGAAGACAGTAAGTGAGGGGGTCTTTGGCTTCTTGGAAATGTTGATGAGCTCCTTAAGTCTGGGCACACCCAGTGTCACATTCTTGGCAGACACACCAGCGTAGTGGAAAGTGTTCAAGGTCATCTGGGTGGCAGGTTCTCCAAGGGACTGTGCAGCCAGAGCTCCCACCATTTCCCCAGGATGGGCCTACAGAGGAAGGACAGCTGGCGTCAGAAGCAGCAAACTCCTCCCTTCTGGTGAGGCAGAGTGAGCTGCAACAGGGCTGGGACCACCCTCTACTCTGAAGGGACGTGGGGCAGAGGCATTTGGAAAGGACAGGGAGACAAAAAAATCAGTCTTATTTGATCATCCCCTTCCTCAGACAGCGCTTCAATTTACAAACGCCATTCAGCACCTGATGTGCTGCACACTCAGAAAAAGGTACATACGACCCAAAGTCCAGATTCCTAAAACTAAGCTACAGTTACAGGGTAGATATTCATTTTACAAGTCTTCTAAATGGGAAGCTCTCCAATGCATTATTTTAATTGATATAATCATATACCATAGAATTTCATCTTTTAATTGGAATCATACAGTACGTGGCCTTTTCAGACTGGTTTCTTTCACTTAGTAATATGTATTTAAGGTTCATTGCTGTCTTTTTATGACTTGATAGCTCCTTCCTTTTTATCACTCAATAACACTCCCTTGTATGGATACATCAATTTTGTTTATCCATCCATGAATGGGTGAACATTTAGGTTGTTTCCACTGCTTGGCTGTTCTAACAATGCTACACGCATAAAGGGTTTTATGTGGACACACACTTTCAATTCTCCTGGGAATACTCGCAGGCGTGGAGTTGCTAGGTCACGTGGTAACTCTAGGTTTAACCTTTTGAGGAACTGCCAGACTGTTTTCCGAAGCAGCTGTACCGTTCCCACCATCAGTGTGTTCAAGTTCCAGTTTCTCCACATCCCCACCAATAGCTGTCAAATCTTTTTTTAGCCATCCTAAGTGGGCATAAAGTGGTATCTCGCTGTGGTTTGATTTGCATTTCCCTGATAACTAATGATGTTGAGCACCTTCTCATGTGTTTACTTGTGGTTTATATACTTCTTTGGGGGAAAACATCCATTCAAATCCTTTGACATTTTTTCTTTTTATTGTTGACTTATAATAATCCTTTACATATCCTTTATGAATAGCCCTTATCAGATACGTGACTTGCAAATATTTCCTCCCATTCTGTGTGCTGTCTTTTTACTTTCGTGGTGTCCTCTAAATCATAAAAGTTTTACATTTTTTTCTCCAAAGTCCCCCAGTACAGTTGTATATTCTAGTTATAGGTCCTTCTGGTTGTGCTATGTGGGACGCCACCTCAGCATGGCCTGATGAGTGGTGCTAGGTCCACGCCCAGGATCTGAACCAATGAAACCCTGGACTGCTGAAGAGGAGCGTGCGAACTTAACCACTTGGCCACAGGGCCAGCCCCAATACAAGTTTTAAATTTTGATGAAGTCCAATTTGAAGTCCAATTTTTGTTGCCACTGCTCATGCTTTTGGTGTCATACCTAAGAATCCACTGGCAAACCTGAGGTTGTAAAGATTTACCCCTGTGTTTTCTTCTAAGAGTTTTACAGAGTTTTAGCACTTGTATTTAGCTCTTTGATGTTTTTTGAGATAATTTGTGTATAGGGTGTGCGGTAGGGATCCAAATTCATTCTTTTACATGTGGATATCCAGTTGGTGCAGCACCATTTGTTGAAATGACTATTCTTTCCCCATTTAAATCCCTTGGCACCCTTATCAAAAAGGAAGTAAGTGTAAATGTGAGGGTTTATTCCTAGACTCAATTCTATTCCATTAATCTATATACGTATCTTTATGTCAGTAGTCCACAATCTTGATTACTGTAGCTCTGTAGTAAGTTTGAAAATCAGGAAGTGGGCGTCTTTCAACTTTGTTCTTTCTCAAGATTGTTTTGGCTCTTCTGTGTCCTTTGTATTTCCATATGAATCTTAAGATCAGCTTATAAATTTCTGCAAAAATGGCAGCTGGAATTTGACAGATTGTGCTGAATCTGTGGCTCTCTCTGGGGATTACTGCCATTTAACAATATTAAGTCCTCTAATCCATGAACACACACGTCTTTCCATTTAAGTCTTCTTTAATTTCTTTCACCCATGTTTGTAGTATTCCCTAATTCATTTTAATTATTTAATTTATAAAACTGGATTTACATCAAATGGACTCAGAGGCATGCTAGTAATTATGTTTCTTTCCTTCCATTATCCTGTAAACACAGTGATAGTATATTCCAATATCAATGAATCCCTTTCCTGCTTACTCTCTCAAATTCCCTACCTCCACCTAAATGAGAATTCTGCACACAGCAGGCATTTTAAGAAAATAAAGGCCAACATTCCCATTTCACATCCCAGCCATGCCAATTATTTCCTATATGTATCATACAACACAGTATGATATATACACACCACCTCTCCAAGGCTCAGTTTTAATCTTTGCTACATGGGACTAACCCTCACACCCCCAACTAGTGTCGTCTTAATACTGCTAAAGTGTAAAGGTATAAAGTCCCCAACACAGGACTTGGTACACAACAGTCTCTCAACAAATGAGAACTATTATTAGGTGATTGTGGGCAGAAGTGGGCTGTTCTTGGAGCCCAGAGAAGTCAATAGGTCAAAGGAGATAAACAAAGCTGAGGTGAGGAGAACAATACTCACAATGGCTTGGTTGAACTTGGACTCGATCTCACCGAGCAGCCAGTCGAAGGCCTCTCCACTGAGCCGAAACTCCTCAGCCATCCGGCGGGAGCACAGTGTGGATCGCAGGTGGATATTGAAGAGAAGTGTGGCGTTCTCCTGAGCCTGCCGGCTCAGCGGGTCATCCCCATTCACGATCACCAGCTTCTTGCTCAATTCCTTGACTCCTGGGGGCCAGATGAGGGGTGAAGAGATTATAGAACAGAGCCCAGCTAACTCCTGTCCCCAGCCTGGCACAGAGGTCCTGAAGCAGGAACTCACCCTCTACCACCTTGATGGGGTGCAGGTCGGAGGGAAGGCGAGGGTTGATGTGGAAGATTTTCTGAGCATTCCAGATCATGCGCAGTAGGTTACATGGCAGGACAACCTAAGGCAGGAGGGACGGGAAGGAAGATCATGAATAGGGAGAGCCATGCAGCGGCAGTACTTCTCCAACCCAGCCCTTCCTGCCCACACACACCTTGCTGTCGCCAGTTGGGAAGATGACCCTGAGCACTTCTCGATCCTCCCGCATCCGCTCAAATTCTCGCTCCAGCTCGTTCTGAATGTGTGCATTGCTCAGCACGTCCTTCACCAGATCCTCCTGCAGAGTGCGCCGCAGAGCCCTCTCATTGGTATAATCAAAGCGGAACCTACAGGTGGCAGGGAGTGGAGTCAAGGGGCAGGTGGGCCCTGGGGCCTGATGCCCACAAGGGGCACTGTGAGGCTCCCAAAGGTGCGCAACCTACAGGAACAGGGCTTTGGAGGCAAGAATCCTGGGCATGGAAATATAAGATCAAGGTTTGAGAGCTGCCAATGGGACCTGAGCTTGCTCCAGCCCCTCTGGGCCTGCTTTGCACTATCACCAGGGACAAAGCAGGGATGGGTCTTAACTCGGCTCTGGACCCACCCTCTCCCATCACGTAGTTGCTTTCAGAGGGGTGGCGAAAGGGCTTTAAAAGGTAAGGTCCACTGAAGGAGACATTCCAGGCTCTGTGTGTGGGGAAGGGAATCCTACAACACTCCCTGAGCCCCAGGGAGTAAGAACCACCCGCCTGCCCTTTCCTCACTTCTTCTCAAAAGCCTTGTTGGAAGGCTTGAGGGTAGCCAGGTTCTGGAACTCAACGCTCTCGCCCGCCAGGCCATCCTCGCCATAGCGCAGCTGCACCACCTGGTTGATGGAGTTCCGCACGGTCGCATCATACTTCACCATCACCGACTCCATGGACTTGATGAGCCGCCGCTGGATGTATCCTGGGGGAGGTAATCACTTGTGGGACCCAAGGAAAGAAGAGGTTGACAAAGCCCAAAGAGCCCTTCCTATCTTAGGACAAGCCATGCTGGCCACTCTGGATCCTTAACCTACATGATCCTCAGATGAGCCAGCTGGGAGCCCCCTCAACCCCAAGGTCTCTCAGTGAAAGCCACGCCCACCAGCAGATGGAGCCAGGGCTCAGTAAAGGCTGGGAGGAATCACCCACCAGGTGTCAGGTCAGGAGCAGAGACCCTGAGCCTCTCTCCCAGCAGCATGGAACGCTATAGGGCAATCAGAACAAGGGCATTTCTGCCGTTGGCATCTGCCTAACTTTTGTCTCTATTCTTTCCATAAAGGCCCAAGTTACATCACCAGGAATAGAAGCCTTTAGCCTGAGAACTGCCACTCCCCACCCACCAGGGGATTCTCAGCCTGTGCTACTCCCTGGTACCAGCCCATGGAAGGGCCCCCGATCTGAAAGCCTCACCAGTCTCAGCAGTCTTGACAGCTGTGTCGATGAGCCCCTCACGACCCCCCATAGCATGGAAAAAGAACTCGGTGGGGGTGAGGCCAGCCAGGTAGGAGTTCTCCACAAAGCCACGGCTCTCAGGCCCATAGTCATCCTTGATGAAGTGAGGCAGAGTCCGGTGCTTGAATCCAAATGGGATCCGCTTGCCCTCCACGTTCTGCTGCCCGACGACAGCAATGACCTGGGAAACAAAAACGGTGGGGTGCATCTATCTCCCCTTTTGCCTTAAAAATAAAGAGTTCCCAGGGCCATCCCCAGTGGCCTGAAGGTTAAGTTCAGTGTGCTCTGCTTCAGCAGCCTGGGTTTGGTTCCCAGGCCCAAGCCTACACTGCTGTTAGTGGCCATGCTGTGCTGGAGGCCCACATACTAAAAAACAGAGGAAGATTGTTCCTAGCATGGATGTTAGCTCAGGGCAAATCTTCCTCAGGAAAAAAAAAAAAGAGTTGCCAGTATTTTTCTACAAATCCCCCAACCTGTCCACAACACACATCTTCCGTCCTCCTCCCAACCATCAGTGTGACCCCATATCTGGAAAGACAAGGCTCCTCACCTGGGAGATATTGATCTTGGAACCTTTAGCCCCGGACACAACCATGGACTTAAAGTTGTTGTATTCAGACAGGGATTTCTGGGCAGAGGAGCCAGTCTTGTCTCGGGCATCGTTGAGAATGCGGTTCACCTGGTTCTCAAACGTCTGCCGCAGAGTGTTCCCTGGGGTGGGCTCCAGCTCATTGTTATGAGCCTTCTCAATGACCTGGGTGCAAAGGAGGAGGCAGAATTCTCAAGGAAACATCAATCTGTGTAACTACTCACTTTCCCTCTAACCCCGACACCCCCTTTGCTAGAGCTGACGTTAGGTTCAAAGTCCCTGAGAGCCTCTTACTCAGTCCTTGCCCAGCCTCCTCTCTCACCTCTATTACATCCTGCTTGGCCTTCTTAATAGTATTCTGAATGTCCTGGTAAGTCTTAGAATCTGCGATGGAGTCCCCAATGCCAATGGTATGACCTAGAGACAAGGACAGGCATCAGCAACACCCTCTTTAGATATTCAAGAAACAGGGAATGGAAGCATAGCCAAGAGTTGATGGAGAGACATCAAATCCAAGTGGGAAAGAGAAAGGGATGGAAGAAGAGCAGTAAGAAACGGGAGAGAAAGGATTCCTAGAGGGCTTGGTAGAGCCCTTATCCTCACCCTCGATGAGGAGCCAGTTGTTGATGACGGTCTGAATGTTGGAGTAGAAGAGGCGAGTGATGTCATGACCCATCTCCAGGTAAGAGATGTGGACCAGGGAGCCGGCTGATGTGCCCAAAGACTTCTTACACAGGATGCCCATGATCAGCTCCCCATTCTCCACCACCACCTGTGGACAAAGCACCCACTCAGGGCCCCTGTTCCGGCTCCAATGTCCAGATCTTGTCCCCACACATCCAGAGGCTAAGCCCTACTTTGGTGTCCCCAGGAGAGATGTGCTTGTAAGGGCCACTGTCCTCATCATCAGGATGGGTGCTGTGGGTGCGGATGCAGTTGATGTGGCCTGGTATGATGAGGGAGAAGATCTGTTTGCCCGTCCACAGGGGCCGGGGCTTCAGGATGGCTGGCTGAGGGACCTTCCCGTCCCACGTGGACAGGAACATGAGGAGGTTCATCACTTCACCCTGTGAGATAAAGAGCAAGAAAGATACAAAGTCAGAACTGCAGGCCTCACCTCTTGGGAATGTCAGGCAAGGTCACCATGTCCAAGGGGGGAAGCCAGATTTTAGAGGCAAAGAGATGCCAGGAAAAGTGTTTTCCAAACTTTTAATAAAAAATTAAAATTCATTGTGATAGTGAGTCTTCTGATTGTTTAGTTTTTTTTTAACAAGTACAAATTACTTTTAATAATTAGGAAATAAGCAAAGGTAAAAATAAATAGATAAAAATTTTAACAGGGTGGTACTTATTATTCCCTTCACCTTTAACTTTCCACACAACACCTGAAATTACATGATATTTTAAGGAATTAAAATGGGGAGCTACAGCCATGCACCTTTTTTGGCCTCTGATCTTTCCTAACCCCTTCCTTCCGCCTCATAGAAAAGACAGTCTCATATACAGGTCAGTGCAGAGCAAGTCAGGGTAAAAATCACAGCCCTTCCTTCCGTCCTCCGCCTCGCTGCCCTGGGGGCGCTGCACCTGACCAGACAGGTTTCCTCTCTAGTACCACACACCCGCTCCAGGAAGACGTCTCTCTTCGTGAATTTGCGCACTGCAGTGAGTGTGTCCTGCACAATGCCCATGACAGGGCGATTGCTCTGGGGAGTGACAATCATGCGTGGCACCATGGCAAGCTCCTGGATCTCCGCCCGAGTCTCCAGAGACTGTGGCAGGTGCAAGTTCATCTCATCCCCATCAAAGTCAGCATTGTATGGTGTTGTCACACTGCAGTGGAAGAGAGAAGTCAGAGTTGGGAAGACGACTGTAGTGAAACCTCAGGAGCAGCCCAGGCCCAGCCAGCTTCCCTGAACAATGGGACTGACCTGAGATTCAAGCGAAAAGTAGACCAGGGGAGGATGCGGACCCGATGTCCCATCATGGACATTTTGTGCAGAGTTGGCTGCCGGTTGAAGATAACAATGTCCCCATCGCACATGTGTCGTTCCACCTATGGAGGAGAAGTGCACATTAGTCTCAGTGAAAGGGGTATGCTAAGAACGAAAGGCCAATGGACTTAAAATGCTTTGTTCATGGAAATGGATGACAGTGTGGTGCTATTTCACTTGAAACACTTATCAGCCACCCACTTTGAGCCAGGCCCAGGCTAGATATCAGGTTATCAGAGATGGTTAAGACATAATACCCTCCACCTCAAGGAACTCAATTGGGGGAGAAAACCGAAAGAGACTCTGAACACAAAAGCTTCTGTTCTCTTCCTCCCTGGATCTCTCTTCCTTGTCATATATGTCCCTCTTGCTACCCTTAGATATATGCGATCCCCACCCAGAATTCCAGTGGTTGGCAGCTACAAGCTAGCCTAGGACAACAGCAGTCTTTTATAAAGAGTCAATAAGCCTGGATCCTAACGAACCAGCCAGCCTCTGATGGCCCACTCCAGCCAGCCCTCACTCCAGAGAGCTTCCTGCTCAGGTAAGAAAGGCCTTGGTCTATTACATGCCTTATAGCCAGTCTGTAGGTGAAGGTCACTGGGCTTGGGGTGGAAACGCAGGTCAATGCGATCGCCATTGTCTCGGATGATGTACTTGGCCCCCGGGTACTGGCTGTTCCCTCTGCGCACTAGTTCCTGAAGTCTAGAAAAGAAAAGAGGTACAATGAACAAAATGCTTCCCAAAAAGCCCTTGCCATCACCCTCACACCAAAGCCCCAAGTGGAAGCTCAAACTTCTAAACCTCAATGTTCCCTCTTGCTTACTCCAAGCCCACTCTCCTCATCTCTCCCCTGGCCACTCCAGGCAGGGCTTCTGAACTGAGACACACCTGTCAATATTGAAGGGGGTGACAATCTCTGCAAAGGTCATGTTAGCAGCAATGGAGCGAGGCACACCAACTTGGTCAATGGAGAGGTTGGGGTCAGGGGTGATGACAGTGCGGGCTGAGAAGTCCACTCGCTTGCCCATCAGGTTCCCTCGCACTCGGCCTTCCTTGCCCTTCAACCGCTGCTTCAGGGACTTGAGGGGACGCCCAGACTTCTGCATGGCCTGTGAAGAAACACAGGGTCGGGGGGCACCCTAGTAGTCAGCACTGGGCCCTTCTCCAGAGCTTAGAGGCTTCATGCTGGCCCCCCCACTCAGCCACAGGGTGTGGGGAGCGTGCTGACTCACACGGGGCAAGCCAGGCAGCTCATTGTCCACCATGGTGGCTACATGGAACTGCAGGAGCTTCACGTCCTCTGCAATGACATGGGCTGCTGCGCCATTCTGTTCGTTGCGTCGAAGCTGATTGTTGATCTTCACAATGTCCGCCAGTTTGTGAGTCAGGTCATCCTGAGGTAGAAGTCAGCATCATTACAATCTAGCCATCACTGAGCACTCAGCATGCATGTGACAGCACACAGCATCTCTCTCATTCTCACACCACTCTGGGAGACAAGTCTGGTCCCTCATTTCATAGATACAGAAGCACCATCATGACCTTTAACCATGTTAAGGGCCTCATTAAAGGCCTCACAGCTAGCAAGCGGCAGGGTATTTTCAGACCCAGATGATGTGTCCATTCACTCATGCACACTGCATTCCACCACTGGCTCCTGCACACCTTCACCCCTACCAACAGAGCTCCCTCCCCAGCTATCCAGCTGAGAGGCAGGGTCCTGAAGCCGCTAACCTGGTTGCGGGCAGACCCCTGCATCACAACAGCAGGCCGCACAGAGAGGGGGGGCACAGGTAGCACGGTGACAATCATCCACTCAGGCCGGGCATAGCGCGGCTCCATGCCCAGCACAAAACATTCCTCATCTGAGATGCGTTTGAAGATCTCATGCACTCGCTCAGGACTCAGCAGGATTTTCTTCTCCTGAGAGTCCTCGTTGACATGCTTCCACTCTGCATACAGCTCCAGGCCAGAGCGCCGGATCCTGGGCTGGTACCGCCCACAGCCACCATGGCCCTTCCAAGGAGAGAGGGGGGTCACGAGAGGCTAGAGGTCAGGCCATCTCTGACCACACCACGCCAGCCCTCCCACTCTTCTCTCCAGGCCTCTAGAACCACCTCCTGATCCCTGCCTCCCAGCAGTCTCTGCCAGCCCCAGCTACCTTTTCTTTGGTCAAATCCTCATCGCCCTCAGGCTGCTCCACGCCGAACTTGTTGTCCATCTCCTCCCCACCCTCGCAGATGTTTTTGCCTTTGCAGAGGTCATAGACATGCGTGAGCCGCTTCTTGGGCTGCCCCTTGGACTTGGCCAGAATGTCCTTGATCTTTGGGTTATTCTAGGGGCAGGGCAAAGCAGGGTCAGTTTGGCCTGCTCCCCTGCCCCCCACCAAGCATCCCCTCCCCGAGGCCAGGGCGCATCCCCTACTCACAGAGTCCACAAGCAATTTGGAGCAGAAGAAGCAGACACAGCGCAAAACTTTCATGGTCTTCACCAGGAAGCCCACATGAAACACAGGTTTGGCCAGCTCAATGTGGCCAAAGTGGCCAGGACACTCTGTCATGTTTCCTGTGAGAACACATACTGCATTTTCCTTCCACTCTCACCTCAGAGATTAGGTCTCCAGGTGCCCACCTTCAGGCCAGGTTTTCTTTAAGGACCCAAGCCTCTCCTTCCCCTCCAGGTTTCCATGCCAGCCCCCCAGTACTCACCTGCACATGTCTGGCAGCGGCCAGTTCGCTCAATCACCCCCTGCCTCGGATCCATCAGCCCCCCAAGCTTGGGGCGGCCTCCCTCAGTCGTCTCTGGGTATTTGATACCACCCTCTGTCACAGACATTCGTTTCTGAGGGAAAAAAACGCCAATAACAATTAAATAGAATTCCTAGTTTCCAGTTTTCCTATACTAAGGCCTCCAGGAACCTTAAACCACTTACAGAAGAACTAACCAGGTTTAGCCTAGGGTGAGGGATTGGGGGGGTCAGTGTGTATACCTCTGGAAATGTCAGAGTTGAATATCACAAGTCACAAGTTTGCTCCAGTCACTGTCTGAGTGGGAGGGGGGTGCTCAGAATAGAGTGTGGTCGACCCTGGGCTCCATACAGATGGCCTATCTCTAGGATTCGAATCCCAGACATCCCTCTGGGTTGAATTCTAGGTCACTAACATCCATAGGATTTAGCCACAAAAAGAAAGAAAAGTTGTTTCAAGGGGCAGAAATATCAATGCCTTGTTTCTTACCCGAAGCTGAAATCAAGCCCAGAATCTGAGTATGTGGGCAGGAACTTCTCAGTACCACGTCTGCCATGACAGCCCAGGTATCCTGCCCCAAGACATGCTCTGCCAACTCTAACGTCAGCTCCTGAAGTTAGGCACTCTTTGCCCCCATCCCTGTCACCTCCTCCTCCTTAAGGGCCTGGCCAGCCTGAACCTGTCCATGTTCAGACACCTAGGAGAGACGGGTGCTGGAGCAGCAGGGTGGTGAAAATTATTTGGAGCAGAAGTGAACCCAGGCGCCTCATGAGATGCAGGCAGAGCGAAGGGCCAGAATGCTGAGAAAGGTGGAGCCAGAACTTAATGGGACTAAGTCAGTGGAGGAAAGGGAGAGACGGAAGAGCTCAGAAGTAGCTATCAGTTGGAGAAGAGGTTTTTGCTCTGGGCTAGAGGTTAGCTAAGGCAAACTTTAGTTGTCACACACTGAAAACCAAGGACTTTTAAATTACTTAGGCTGTGGTCCACTAAACTTATAGAGGGAAGAACTTAGATGAATTTAATAAAAGCTTCGATCTGAGTGTCAATTTTATGCCAGCCCCCAAACTACTTACACACCTTGTTTCTCTAATCCTCATCACTAACCTCCTAGGAATGAATTCCTATCTCTTAGACATGTGAACCCTGAGGCTGTGTGGAG
The DNA here is from genome assembly GCF_021613505.1 of Equus quagga. NCBI lineage: Eukaryota > Metazoa > Chordata > Mammalia > Perissodactyla > Equidae > Equus > Equus quagga. The sequence continues at coordinate 66,479,141 of NC_060277.1, forward strand.
TGACTTGCCCAAGGCCTCAATCTCAAGGAGCCAGCAGAAGTCAAACCCAACCCTCTCTGCTCCCAAACACATGGTCATCCCACTTGACAATACTGCCACATAAATAATTATTTAAACTCCAGGAGACATCTTCTTGGTGCCAAGTGCAATGCTAGCTGATTCATTCTTATCTTCACAACTAACTTATTACAAAATATGCATCACTGTCACCATTTTACAGATTATAAAACTGAGAGGCCCAAGGTTATACAATTAGAAAGAGGCAGAGCTAGGGTTTGCTGTGCATTCCTTCCACTCCGTCATGCTGGACAAACAGACGACAGCTGAGTTCAAAGTGCAAACTGAAGTGATTATGAGCACGTATACAGAGGTATCTTCCTAAATAGTACATCTTTTTCTGCCACCACCACATCCCTGAAACCACTCTTGATGGACCAGTGAGCTCTACTCTGCCAAATCCAACAGACCCGTCCCCATCTTAGCTTGTTGGCCTGTGACACACTGCAGACAGGCCACTTCCTTGAAGGTGACTCTCCCTTCCAACCTCCTGGCTTCGGCTTCTCAGTCTGCCTCCTAGGCTCCTCTGCCTTGGACTGCTCCTTAAACACTGCTACTCCCCAAGGTTTTAGCTCATCCACACTTCTCATCGCACCCTATATGCTGTCCCATGATTTTCACTATATACTGATCACACCCAAATCTCTACCTCCAGGCCTCACCTTTCTCCTGGACGGTTCACTTAGTAAATGATCCTCTGAACACCTGCAGATATCCCACTGATAAATCAAATTCAAAATGTCTAAAAGCAAACTCCCTTCTCTATAAAAATCTCTTGCTTTTCCTATAGTCCTCATCTAAGATGGTGGCACTTAAGTCAGAAACAACACTTACTCTTCCTTCCCTCAGGCATAAAGCGGTTGAAAGGTCACGGGGCTGGAGTCAGAGGCCGCTGGTTCGGAATTCTGGCTCTATTACTTATAACTATGTAACCATTAAGGACTCAATTAGCCCCCAAACCCAGGATGCAATAGGTGTTCAATAAACGACAGCTATCATTATCCGATCATTCACCAAGCACTCGTCATTTTTACCTCCTGAATATTTCTCAAATCTTGCCCCTCTTCTCCATCCCTCCAATCACTGTCCTAGGTTAGGTCCTCCCTTTGTGGTCTACATCAGAGCATTCCACAGGTCATCAGCCTGTCTCTCTCCAATCCATCCGTACAACCGCAGAGTTCCTTCTAAGATGGAAACCTAATCTTCACACCCTCTCATCCTCAGAATGATGTCCAAAGTCAGCAGGATAGCTTACAAAAGGGTTTTATGACGTTTCCGCCTTCCTTTCTTTTCCCACAATAACAGAGTCCCCTATGGTTTCCCTATCACCCAGCATATACGGGTGGCGTACTCCTCTGCGTCTTTGCACATGCTGTTATCTCTGCTTGGAATGCCCTTCCCCACAAGACAAACTACTATTTAAAGACTCAGGCACTGCTTCTTCCAGAAAGCCTTTCCACAGCCTCCCTAAGGCAGACTGGCATGCCTACTCCGTGCTTCCGTAAGCCCTCTATCACTGCACATCTCATGTGCAATGAAATGACCTATTTGGGCCTGGCTTCCCCACAGATTATAAGGATCTCTCGAGGCAGGCAGCATTTCTCTATCATCCTGGATCCCACGGCTCACAATACATGTTTGTTAAACTGAACTAAACTGCTTAGGACCCTCCACTGCAGGGAAGTGCCCTTGAAGAACTTGGAAAAACAAGAGGTTATCCCCTGCCAGTCAAACCGGTAATCCCCTCATAATGGATCTGATCAGCCACTGCTGGTAAGAAACCAACATGGTCTACAGATGCAAGGCTGAGGAGGTTTTGAATACCCACAATGCTCATTCAGATGACCTGGTGAAGTCTCAGGCAGACAGGCCTGGTTCACAAATTCACAAAGCCGGAAGCCCATCAGCTGCATTATGTCTTACGAGAAACACAAAGGAGTTTGCTCCCCTTCAACCAAACACAAAAAAGCTGGCTGCCAGAGTCACCAGAGGGGTGCCTAAGGGAAATCACGCTCAAAACTTTTCAGCTCCCTCTCTGCCAAGTCCATGCGAACCAAGCCAACCAGCTTCTAAGGACTAATTCTGCTTCCAGACATTGAGACTGGGCCAGGGGCTGTCCTGGAATGTTCTGGATTATATACAAACTACTTTAGCCCCCACCCTTCATCCAAACACTGGTTCTCACCACATCCATGATAATGGTTAGACCCCTGAGGAGGCAGCCAGTCCCAGGGGCATGCCCCTGAGGTGAGAAAACAAAAGACCTGCCATAATTCTCAGAAAATACTTCCACTCTTTCCTCACTTTAGCAAAATATACAAGGTCCTTACAACTTGGCTTCAACCCACGCTTACAGCTTTATTTGTTACCCCATTTCATCGTCCCCCGACAGTTATGCTCCGATTGCAATAGATTTCTCAAAATTGCTTTTCTTCACATGCTCCTTTCCAGTAAATTTTTTTTCATTCTTTAAGACCCACTTCCAGCGTCACCTCTCTGTAAAGTCTTCTCTAACTCTTCACAGACTTGTCCACACCCCAGCAAGGTTCTCAGTCCAACTTTAATTTCTTGTTTACACGTTTCTCTCTCCCAGTGGACTGCAATCCTTGAGGCCAAGGATCATGTTTCACTGATCTTTATATCCTCAGCCCCAACAAAGCAAACAGCACATGGAAGGGGCTCAGTAAATACTTGCTGAATGTATGGGAAATCCCTCATTAGATTATAAGTAATTTGAAGACAAGGATAATCTTCTGATTCAACAATGTAACCCACACTGCCTAAAAGTACATTACTGTTTTAAATCCTTGTTGAAATAAGTTGGGGTATAAATAATGCTTTCCACGGTAGACAGTTTGGTTGGTTTTTTTTTTTTGAGGAAGATTAGCCCTGAGTTAACATCTGCTGCCAGTCCTCCTCTTCTTGCTGAAGAAGACTGGCCCTGAGCTAACATCGGTGCCCAACTTCCTCTACTTTATATGTGGGACGCCTACCACAGCATGGCTTGCCAAGCGGTGCCATGTCCGCACCCGGGATCTCACCCGGTGAACCCCGGGCCGCCGAAGTGGAACGTGCGCACTTAACCGCTGCGCCACCAGGCCGGCCCTGACAGTTGCTTTTAATGAACAGGGGTCAACTCCTTCTAATGTAATCAAACACCCACTTCTCCTGACTTGTACAAGCTTTACATAAAGCCCTAGCACCAATCGTCCCTGCTTCTGTACCCTCACTTGGCAACATCCAAACCCATCTTCTTTTTTGTTGTTGTTGTTTTTTGAGGAAGATTAGTCCTGACCTAACATCTGCTGCCAATCCCCCTCTTTTTGCTGAGGAAGACTGGCCCTGAGCTAACATCTGTGCCCATCTTTCTCTACTTTATACGTGGGACGCCTACCACAGCACGGCGTGCCAAGCGGTGCCATGTCCGCACCCAGGATCCGAACCAGCGAATCCCGGGCCAACGAAGCGGAATGTGCAAACTTAACCGCTGCGCCACCACGCTGGCCCCCAAACCCATCTTCTAACAGCAAAGACAACAGCTCTACCTTGCAGTCAATTCTCAGAGCCCTGTGTACCTTATACACACCCTCCACGCAAGACTTCTACCTTTAAATACTACTTGTTCCACAAGAGGCCCATGACTCACCCACCCTCCTACCCATAGTGTAACTGTTATTCCCTCTAAATACTGGAGCACCGTATAAACCGCAAGCAATGCAGAGCAAAATCAAACTCTCCCATAATTCCGCATCCCAGAGATGACCCCTGTAAAGTTTTGTGAAACAGCCTTCGATACTTTTCAAAAAATGCAATGATGTTCCCATTTTTATATAAATTGGGCCTCATTCTGCATACTGTTCAGTAACTTTTTGATTTACACAGATTTCTAAACTTTACCAGTACCCAATACCCTTAGTGTCTTAGTAACTTTCACAGTCCTCTCTAGGACAGAAGAGGTCCACACTTATTAAGTACCTAGACCCTGACAACTTAGTAAGTATTTATGTCCTAGCAACTTAATAGCCATTTGGAAAAAATAATAATATAAACTGAGAAAACCATTTTAATATATTAAAATAAAAATATTTTTATTTATTTCCCAAATAACCACACTTCCTTATGACTCCTGTTGGGCACTGCACAACTTCTCAAATCTTGGAATCAGATTGGACAGCACCACCCTTATTTCTGGCTCTACACTGATTTTTAGCAGTATTTAGCAACTGCTAAAAACGCAGCTTCACAAAGACATGACGTCATGGAAAGGGTTTTGGCGCCATCTAGTGCTGAAAGGGGAACTACCCAGGGCAGCAGACAAACGTTGCCCGGTGGCTGTGCTTCTCTTGAAAATTTAACTCCTCTCCCCGGGCCCCTGCGGTTTGCTGCGGTGCCTCAGCAGTTGGACGCAGCTGACTTAATCCTCGGGGAAGGTCTTGTTCTATTCTAAGACAAGACAGGACACTGGATTATCCAAAAGTAACCACTAGTAAATATTCAGGTGATTTATAACTATCATTTTCAAACAACGTTGCAATAAAAATCCTTCCCCAATTATTTTATTCACTCATTTATTCAACTTTCATTACATGCCTAATATGTGCCAGGCACTAGCTGAGAGGCTGAAGGAAAAGAGGTGAATACAGTCTCTCATGCAATTTACATTCTATTGAGGTAAACAAAAACTAATCCTTTCAGATAGTGACAGGCTATGAAGTCAAGTCCAGACCAAGGCTTAGAGAATGCAGGAGGATGCCACTTCATAGGGTGGTCAGGGAAGCGCTCCTGACGACACGACACTGGAGCAGAGAACATACTGACTTAAAGGAACAGCCCCAAGCACTGTTGTTCTAAGCAGCAGGAAGAGTGAATGATAAAGTGCATGAGGCAGGAAGGAGCTTGCAGTGTTGGAAGATCGAGTAGGGCACTGTGGCTAAAGAAGAGCAAAGAGGACATTGGTAATAGATGGAGAGGCAAGCAGGGGCCGGATAAGACAGGACCTCGTAGGTCAGAGTAAGGAGTTTGGACCTTTGGAAGGGACTCCATGCAGGGAAGAGACATAATGAAAAGCTCTCTCTAGCTGCTCTACAACCCACAGGAGGAGCAGCTGGGCCCTAGGACTACTGCAGAACTCCAGAGGAAAGATGACGGTGGGGAGGAACAGGGTGATGGAGATGGAGATGGTCATAAATGACTGGATTCAACATATTTTGAAAGGGAGAACTGACACTGGCAGATAGCCTGAGTGGAGGCTGTGAGAAAGAGAGGAATCAAAGATGGTTTTTAGGTGGTCCCCGTCCAGGCAGAGCGGGCAGACGCACACAGCTGAGGGATTGCTGCAGCAATGGAGGGGTGTGCGGGAAGGCTAGGACTCTGTGGTTAAGCTCATGGCCTTGGCTCTTCCACTCTCTAGCTGTGTGACCATGGAGAGAGAGGAAATGCTGATGGGGTGGAAGGCAGAGAGGCCAGCTGTTCAGATGTGACCATGCTCCCAATCCAGTAAAGATCAAGGTTGACAGGAAGCTACTCCGAGTCACCTTGGCCTGCAGGGCAAGACGCATGCTGTCTGAGATCTCCCAGGAGACTGCTAAGGGCACATGGGAATGTGGGATGTAACTACCATTTTGTACAAACATTAAGTGCTTAATAAACTTCTAAAGAGTTAGCAATTTTATGAGGACCAAGAACCAGAAGAACATAGGCAGCATTACAGATAAGGCAGGATGGGGTTTTCACTGGATCAGCTCAGTCTTCCTTCATCCAACTCAAAGGCTCCAATAATGTCTTTGGTCTTTACCCTGAACCAGCCAAGGCTTTGGAGCTGCTGGCAGAAGAATAGACGGGGAGAAGCATAAACTAGTGGAAGGTCAAGACATTTCCAGTTCCTTCTTCAAACACAGCTCAGTATTTATGGGTGACATGGTAAAAATGTCTAAGATTGGCTTCAAAACAAAATGAAGGGGGGTGCCAGCCCGGTAGCACAGTGGTTAAGCTCGCACGTTCCGCTTCAGCGGCTGGGGGTTCGCCAGTTCAGATCCCAGGTGTGGACATGGCACCGCTTGGCAGGCCATGCTGTGGTAGGCGTCCCACATATAAAGCAAAGGAAGATGGGCACGGATGTTAACTCAGGGCCAGTCTTCCTCAGCAAAAAGAGGAGGCTTGGCAGCAGATGTTAGCTCAGGGCGAATCTTCCTCAAAACAAAAACAAAAACGAAGGGATAGAGGGAAGCAGGTGAGGGTAAAGATGAATCAAAGTGGCTATGAGTTCCTAATCATTAAAGCAGGGTTAAGGGTATGTGGAGATTCACTGTCCTAGTCTCTATATTTTTGTGTATGTTTTAAAATGCCATACGTGAAAAACGAACAAACAGCTAGAGCTTATCTTTTCCACGATACCTGCCCAGTATCCCTGGGAGCAGCTGACACACTTTTCTCCAAGTTGTAACTGTACTTTGAACATGGCTCTGGCAGGAAACTTACTGTAATGGGTTTATTTATCCACGTCACCTGCCAGCTTGTCTATTTTAGTGTGTCTCAATTTCCAGGGGTCAAGCACAGTGCCTGGCCCTAGCAATGAGCAGTGAATGTAGGACAGATGGAGGGATTCAAAAAATTGTGAATAGCAGGCACTTAATAAATGTTTTCTGAATTGCTAAAAAAAAAAAAAAGATGGCTTTTAAGTTTTTGGCCTGAGCAACTGGATGAATGGTGGAGCTGTTGCTTGCTGGCTGAACCAGGCAAGAGTGGAGGTCAGGCAACTTCAACAGAAGAAATTAAAGTTTTTCATTTTTTTGAGGAAGATTAGCCCTGAACTAACATCTGCCACCAATCCCCCTCTTTTTGCTAAGGAAGACTGGCCCTGAGTTAACATCCATGCCCATTTCCTCTACTTTATATGTGGGATGCCTACCACAGCATGGACTGCCAAGCGGTGCCATGTCCGCACCCGGGATCCGAACCAGTGAACCTTGGTCGCCAAAGCAGAACATGTGCACTTTACCGCTGTGCCACCGGGCTGACCCCAAGAGTTTTTTATCTCAGGCTAAATTTTTAGAAGTGGTAATGCTGGCCCAAGGAATATGCACAGCAAATGACTGATAAAATGGTCAGACTGTCTTCCAAAAAGGTTATACCAATTTATCCTCCTACAACAACATACAACATGCCTATTTCCCAATATTTTTGCCAGCAGGGAAAAATCAGATAAGGGAAAAATTGTATTTAATTAGCACGTTTTTGTTAGCAAGCTGAATATTTTTTATTGGCCATTTGTACTACTTCTGTGAACTGCCTATTTGGATCTTTCATCTGTTTGTCTAGTAGATGTGTGCTTTTCTTACCGACTTGTAAGTGCTCTTTGTATATTAAGAAATCTAACCTTGTCCATCACATTGCAAGCACGGTTTCCCAATCTGTTTTCAGCTGTCCTTGGTGTCTCTGATAAACAGAAGCGCTCTTATTTTTAAGTATTGAAATCTGCCCTGCTCTTCCTTGTGTTTAAAATGCTTAGCTCAGTGCCTATCACATAATAGCGACTCAATAAAATTTACCTACAATTAACTCATTACTATTAAGGGTTCTGCCCCTGGTATCAGCCCCCAAAAGCCTTCTATAGTTTTCTAGTGCTTTACAGTTTTGTTTTTTAGGTTTAAATCTTAACTCCATTTGGAATTTATTCTGTGGTATGGTGTGAGTTCAGCAAGTTCTCACTCCTGACCCAAGTTTCACACAGCTGAGCCTTCCCTGCCAGCGACTGTCTCCATCCACAAACATGGCCATCCAACTCTATTCTCTTCAACCAGTTCGCTCCACAAAGGAAGGAGTCCAGGTCACCCCTGGCTCTCCCCTAGGCCTACCCTCCTCCCTGGTCTCTCCTGCTTCCATTCTTAGCCCCCCCCCCCCCATCAGATCTTCACAGGGCAACCAAAGCAGTAGGCTGTTTTCCTTTTTTTAATGTAAACTTGATGTCACTCTCCTGCTTATAATTCTTCAATGGCTTCCTATTGAAAATAGAATATTCTATTCTTTATTCCTTATCATGATTTACAATATCCCACCTGGCCTGCCTCACCTCATGCTTCTTCAGTCCATTTTGGTAAGATTCTCCTTAGCTACTAACCCCCCCCCCCAGCCACAGTGCCCTTCTTTCAGCCCCAGGAACATGCCAAGTTCCTTCCTTCCTCAGGCCCTTTGCACTTGCTGCTTCTCCGCCTGAAAAGCTCTTGCCCTAGAATCTATGGCCTAGATGCTTTTCATCTTTCAAGTAATGTCACCTCCTCAGACAGGCTTTCCCAGACCCTACCACCACCCCATCTAACGAAGCCTCACCTCAGTGACTGTCCATCGCATTACACCGTTTCACTTTATTGAGGGCTCTTGCTATTAACTACATTATGTTGTTCATTCACTTATTCATATATTTACTGTCTGTCTCCCCCGCCCCTTCCCTCAGAAGGCAGGTCCTTGTCCAGCTCTGGATCCCCAGCGTCTGGTCTATCACGTAGCAGGTGCTCAATTAATATCTGTAGAAGGGGGAGGGAAAATATCTGGTGCTTGGCCTCTTATCCAAAGTTGCAAAGGTCCCCTTGGATTCGTCCGATCTCCTTTAACGTCGCCAACTCTGAGGTGTGGAGCCAGTCACCCGCCTCACCCGCCCCTCCTGCGACCAGGCCCCCATCCGAGACACAGCGCTCAGCTCAGCCTGCTCATCTCCTGGCAAAATTTGACTGTGGGAGGACGCGAGGCTGGACCCCGGTCCTGTCTCGGCGCCGATAACGCACCCTCCCTGCCCGTCACTCTTCGGCAAGAAGCGCAAAGTTGCCACGGCCACGGGCACGCCCCTCCCGCGGCGCGGGACGGAGGAGGAGCCGGAGGGCAGAGCCGCTTACCAGTTCATCCGGACTGAGGACTCCGAACTGCACTCTCTTGATGGTGCGCAGCGGGCATGCGCTGTCCCCGGAGGGGGGGCCGCCGCCGTGCATCGCGGAGGCAGGCGCGCTGCGCAGGCGCAAACCTCACTACAAAAAGCCTGCGCCGCCTCCGCCTAGGTGCTCAGACCCCGTCGGGGCGGCCACCGGGAAGGACCTCCCCGAGTGGGGAAGAAAAAGCCCGAGGAGGGAAAGGTGGGGGAGGGAAGGAGGCGGGGAAACGAAAAAGAGCGAAAGCAGCTCTCCTCCCCCTTTCCGGAGATTTTTCGTCTCCCAAAAAGAAAAAAAAAAGAGGGGGGAAAGGAAAAGGTCCTGAGGGGAAGAAGAAGAAAAAGGGTAACGAATAAATAAGTAACCGGGCTCCTGAACGGCAGAGGTTACGGCAGTTTGTCTCTCCCCCTTCCGGGAGCCGCCTTCTTCTCCAACCGTCCCGGCCGCGCTCTCGGCGCTTCTGAGGAGAGAACTGACCGAATGACGCCCTTTATAGATTCGCCCCTGCATCCCCGCCCCTTCCTTTCCCGCCCTCCCTTGCGCTACGGGGCTGCCTACGCCGGCCTGCACGGGGCGCGCGCCCGAGTCGTTGATCCTCTCTTCCCCCGCTCCCTCGTTGGGCGACCTTTTGAAATGACAACGGGGAAGGGAATTTTTTATCCCGCCGCCTCCCCTCGCTGCTCCCTCTCGCACTGAGATTTAAGGTTTGAAGGAGCCAGGATAAATACAGGCCGCTTTTATCCTAGTTTGGAGTGTGGTTTCGTCTCCCGCAAAAGTCTCTCATTAACACACACACCCCCCGCACGCCCTGGAAAATGGTCTGTTCTGCGAATCGGTAATGAAGGAGGCGGGGCCAGTCGGGTCCTCCCAAGTGGGTTCCCGGAGAGGGGAGTGCTGGGGCCGTCCTTGGTCATGAATATGCAGTGACCGTGCTGAATATGCATGAACAGATCAAGATGGCGAGGCCAATTGCTTGTCCGGAAGTAGCTGATATTTATTGAGCGGCCTCCTGGTAGGGGTGGGCATCTCCTGGCCTCTAATGGAGCGCTGTACGGAGCTCTGGTCCTGGATCCCCGGCCTGAACCGGTCGAAGAGGCCTCAGCTCGGAGACCTGCTCCAGAAGGAGGCTGGCCGCTGTCCGGGAGCGATCACGGGACCGCGACAATCCGGGAAAAGCAGATTAGCCGTGGGGCGGGACACAGAAGTCCTGGGGGATTCGAGGTCAAGGCGTCTGAACATTAGGAAATCCTCCCCCTTCTAGAATATTTCAGAAATAAGATGGGGGGCGGGGATCCCAAGGGATTCTCCAATAAGAACAGGGTAGGACTTGCACTCTTCTTCCGAAGCAGAGATGACACCAACTGCACAGCCACATTCAGAGTGATCCTCGTTTGATGTCAATGTCACGTCACCACCCCAAGGGGGAGGGGGGCACAACCACGAGGAAGGGAAACCGACGCTCAGGGAAAAAATGCACACTCCCTTCCCCCAGCACAGCTGCTTGCTCTGTTTGTCTGAAAGCCCCAAACACTCCAGCCCCAATGCTCTTCTCTGCTTCTGAGGGGAAAATCCTCCCCATGGCTCATGGCCTGCCTGCCTCAGCCCCTTTGATGTGCTGCTCAGACCTTATCCCTTAGTTATGCCCTGATCTCCAAGCCCCAGCCTAGACTCCACATCTCTTGGTCCCTAGGTCTTCCAGGCAGTCCCTCTCTACCACATCCCCAAGGTCCCCAAGTCACCCTTGACTCCAAGGGGTTTCCCTCTCCCACACCAGTTCTTTTGCAGTCACTTGTTCTCCTATGTTTGTATTCCAGTCTCTCCTTCTATTTACCCCTGCCCCCCCAACCCCCAGGCTCTCAAGTTCCATCTCACTCCTCCACCTGCCCTTCCCTCTCACAGCTGAGGTTCTGGGCAGTGATGATGGCAATGCTACCCAACACCACCCCTGCCCCCATGATGTCAGAAGGTGCCACATTCTCATAGAGCACATAATACTGCAGCATCAGGGCCACCACCACCTCGGAGTGCAGGACGGCACACACTAGGGCAGGGTGGGCCTTGGTGACCGCATAGCTCACACACACAAAGGAGACCAGGGCAAGGATCCCCACTGCCCCCACACAGGTCCAACTCAGAAGATCATTGGGCAGTATGGGGGTCTGCAGCACAAAGAGGGCTGGCACGGAGACTGCTAGCCCCACCAAGCCAAACAGGAAGGCCACTGTTGGTAGGCAGGAGGGGAAGTTCAGGGAGCGATACACTAGAAGCCCTAGGGACAGTGCCAGGCCACTCAGGAAAGCGAGCACATAGCCCAGGGCGGTGTAGAGGCCCGTGGTCCCCTCCTGCAGCGTCCCTAGTCCAGGTCCCACAATGATGATTAGTCCCAGGGTGCTGCCCAACAGGCCACACCAATCGTAGCCGCTGAGACCCTGGCTCTCGAGGCAGAGGGCGAGGAGGGCAGAGCACACGGTGGAAGAACCTTTGCGGACAGTGGCAGCGTTGCCAGGGGGCACCACCTGAACCGCACTGTAGGCGCATCCAATGCTGAGGACGTTGAGCAGGGCGTGGAGGCAGGCCCGGCCCCGAACATCGGGAGGTCCCAACAGTGGGTCGCCACGCAGTTTAAGTAGCAAGGCAATGGGGAGGTGGAAGAGGCATCGACAGATGAGCAGCTCCAGCGAGGGTAAGTGGGAGGCCTGGTAAGCCATACGGGAGAAGGGGCCCACGAAGCCAGCGGGCAGGCCCCCACCCAGCAGGGCCATGAGCAGGCCCTTGGTGGCATTGGAGGGCCGGCAGCGCTGATGCGAGGGGAGGCTGGGCGGAGTGGAGGGCGGCGATGGCTGGGTGAAGTCGGACAGGTTGAAGTAGGGGTGACTGCCAGCCTGTTAGGGAGAAAGGAGCTCGGGCATTAGGGCAGCCATAGCCCAGAGGACCTGGGGCAAGGCAAATGCCAGGCTGGGGGCTGGGACCCTGTGGGATAGTAGAGGAGCAGGCTGTGTTGCTGAGGAACTCTTGGGAGCTAGAAAGGGCCTGAAAGATGGATGAGGTGGTGCAATGTGGGCCTTGAGCCTCTAAAGCAGGAAGTTGAGAGTGAGCGGTCCTGGAGCACTGAGTTTCTCTGGGTAAATTGTTCCTGGGGAGGAGAAAGAGAGGACCCAGGGATGCTCTGTTGGTTTGAGGAAGGGGAGGCGGCCTCAGATGCTGTGTGTCTGTATGATGTCACAGGTTCCAGAGACATCTGGGTACACCATTATGAATTTCATTTGTGGGTGTCTCTAGGACAGCTGGGAAGTTTTAGGGGAGGAGGGGAAAGGGAACAGCCAGAAGCTACAGGGAGGGGGTCTATGCCCCGCTGGCCTCCACACTCACCATCTTTCCTTGGACTTCCTCCTCTTCTCCTGGGTCAGGGGGCCTGGACCCATGAGAGCTCCAGCCATTGTGACCTGGTTGGAGTGGGGGTGGGGTTCTTCCCTGGAACCTTCCTGAGTGGGGGTGGGCCTGTTTTCTTATTGTTTCCAACTCTGCTTGCTTTATATCTATGTCTTCGACTCCGGAGTTTGTCTGATTCTTTTTTCTCTTCACGAGTTCTGTGTGATGAGACTCCTTTGGTTTTAAGTTAATTTATCTGTGTCTCGCCTTGTTTCAGAAAGGTTTTATGGAATGGAGCTTTGAGGGCCGGCTCCTCTGTCTCCTGAGTTTTGAATTTTTGAACACCGGGGAGGAGTCTCTGAGACTGTCCCTCTGGAGTTTCAGGAATGTGTTTCTTCTGTGTGCTTCCACCTGGTGTTTTGTTGGTGCTGTCCCAGGAGGCCCACACCAAGGCCTGTGCATTTACCCACAAGTATATAGACGTGGATATTTCTGCCGTGGGGACAAAATACCAAGCTGCGTATTCATCTGCGCTGGTAGTCATTATTTGTGCGTGTCAGCGGGGCTGGGGCCTTCCTGGCCTGTGGCCCGGTGGGGGTCCCTGTGCACTTCTGGGGAGGGTGTGTGTTTCTGTTTGTGTGTGTCCAGGGCTGCCCAGTAAGTGTGCTGAGCCTCGATCTGCCGGTTCCACTGGGCCTGACTGTAAGCCTGCCATGTTGTGTGTCTGCGCCCGGAGAGGGTGTGCGTGCTCTGGGTCTGGGCGGTGTGCACCGCTGAGTGAAGGGCGTGCAGGGGGCGGGGGGGTGGGGGTGGGGAGTCCCTTCATAGGGAGTGGGTGGTCGTGCGGCCCTGCGGGGGTGCTGCAGCCAGGCCCGCGCCCCACTCGGTGCCCACCCGTCCGGCGGCCCTGCGCGGCGCCGTTCCCTTCCTGGGATCGGTCCGAGCAAAGGCCGTCGGGCGCGCTTGTCCCAAGCCCAAGCCCCGAGGCTGGTGTCGGTGTCGGCTGCGCTGCGCCGGCCTCCTCTCGGCGGCGGCGGCGGCGCTGGGGGGGGACTGTTTCCGGGGGTGGGGGTGGGGGTAGGACCGGGGCGGGGGGAGCCGATGATGTCAGCGGCGGCGGCGGCGGCGGGGCCGGGCCGGGGCCGGGCGCTGGGGGGGCCGGGGCCGGGGCCGGAGCCGGAGCCGGAGCCGGAGCTGGAGGCGGGCGAAGCCGGAGCGGCCGGGGGCGGCCACGGTGATGAGCCGGGCCTGGCGGACGCGGCGCCATCGCAGTCAGGTGGGCCCCGGCGCGAACCGGGCAGGGCCAGGGCGGACCGGAGCCAACAGCCGGGCCCCCTCCCCGCTGCCCGGCGCCGCGGGGGCCCTAGCCGCGCCCCGCGCCAGACCGCTCCCCTTTGGGGTTGACCTGGGGGCTCAGGGGTCGGGGGCTGAGCCTGGCCCCGCCCCCAGGCGCGCACGGCGCTGGGGGGCGACTAAGGGGGCCCCGGTACGGCATCAGACCGAGCGGTGGCCGGGGGGCGCGATGGCCTGTGGCCGTGGAAGGGGCCGTGCTCACTCCTCATTTGAAGGGTTAATTCTGCAGCCTAGTGTCCCCCTCCCCTTGTAGGGCAGGTTGGGGGTGGGGTGGGGCGGGTGTGAGCCCGGGCCGGCGCTGCAAGCTGCTGGGAGGGCGATGGCGTAGGAGCCAGGCGGAGAGGGGGAGGGGTGGGCCGCGGAGCGCCCCAGAGTTGGGGTGTGCGGGGTGCGCAGGGCGAGCGGGGGCCCCGGAGCCGCCGCGCCGTCGGGGCAGGGTTGTGGCTGTGAGTCCTGCAGATTGTGTGTCTCCTGCTGTGTTGTGGGGCAAGGTAAACCTCTCCTGGGCACCACTGTTTGCTGGTCTGGCAGCCAGGGGTCCGGGTAGGGCCCTACCAGGGCCATGGGGACAGCAAGCCAGATGGAGGGGTGTCCAGTGTTGTGGGGCAGAATTACAAGACGTGGCCCTGTGGCTTTGGGTGACAGGTCTGCAGTCCAAGCAGAGCATAATACATGTGGAGTTTGTTAGATGTAGGGTTTTATGTATGTTTTATACCGGCATGTGTTTTCTTGCACGTATGTCTTGTGCTGCACATATGAACTGTTTATGAACTGTTGTTTTCTGCATAGCTGGCCTGGTGTAAGTGCTCTGGAGGGTACCAGAGTGCAGGGTGTATGTGCTCGTGTGGAGGCGGTGGTTGTGTACCTTTGAGTCGGAAGGTGTCACGTCTGGGTCCAGTTTCTGTGGTGCTGCTGAGGTGTGGTCCAGTCCTGGTGAGGATGGCCCGCTGGATGGGTTTGTGTGTCTTTGTGAGGAGCAAGTCACATGGGGGGTGCGCCTCTAGAACTCAGGTCTCTGGGATCATGTGGGAAGTGAGAAACCCCAAGGTGTGTCTCAGATACTTGTGGGGCAGCTGGCACTGGTGTGAGGGGCTTTGGGTGGAATGTGCAGGTTGTGTTTATGGGATCATGGGCAGCCGAGCAAGGGAAAGGTTGTGTGTTTGCAACATTCTCTACAGGATTCTTTTGTGACGTTGTTTGTGGGAGCCTGTCTGTGCTGTTGGGCTGGGAGGCGAGCTGGTCAGAAAACACTTGTGGGGAGGGAGGTGGCGTGACAAGGGCAATGTGGGCCTCAGACTGGAGATCAGCACAAGCTGTGTGCGTGCCTGCCTTCTGTGTGTTTAAGTGGCCGTGTGGGGCTGCTGTGGGGATATGTTATGAAGAAGGCAGGGAGATAAATATGGGGCAGAGCAAGGGCAGCCGGCGGGAGGCCTGGGTGTTGTCGTGGTGGCCCAGCTAGTCTTTGTGCAGGGTCTGTGTGCTTGCCCCTCACTGGCCCGCCCAGCATGTCAGGGTCACCGGGAGGAGAGGCCTGGCGGCTGCAAGGAAACTGAGCTTGGACAGAGTGGCTCCTTGGCCATGTTTACGTAAAGGCCGGGTGTGACTCTTGTCACTGAAATGGAAAAAAGAAACACGAAGTTTTCAGTCTCCTCCTCCTGCTTCACCCTCTCTCTGCCCCCCTTACGGGTATCTCTGCTTTTCCGTCTCTTCTGTGACGCACACTGGGCCGCTCCTGCGACTGTGGAAGGGTCTGGGAACGGAATTCGCTCACTAGGCAGATTCCTCAGAACAGGTTTTCCTCACCTTTGGGGCCTGGGCTGTTCTGTAGATGTGTGTGTGTGTGTAAGGGTGAGTGGTGTGCTCCAAGTGTGCACACCACTGTGGACTGCGCCTGGCCAGGCTGGAAAGGTGGATATGCATGGGGGCTGCAGAGGGCACTATGGCAGGGCCCTCCTGCATGGGGGGTGCTGGCTGCTGTGTGAGGCCTGCACAACAGGTGCACGACAGCCTGGTGGAGGGGAAGGAGGCCTAGACTAGAACTGAGGAGTTCTGGCCCTACCACTTCCTCACTGGCACTTACCCTGAGTGAGCCTCAGTTCCTCATCTGTAAAATGGGGCTAGTTACCTGCCTTGCCTGTCTTCCTACAGAGTGGTAAGTACGTACCACGTGGGAAATGTACCTGGAAAGTAGCTACAAGTGGGGGCTATGCCTGTGCCAGCCACTGTTAGCCCTCTGCCAGCATGGAGCCTCTTCTCGGGCCTTGGCTAATAATAATAGCTGTAAACAGTTATTTAGCACTTACTGTGTACCAGGCACTATTCTCAGTGCTTTTACATACGATCACTTATTTCGTCTTTGCAATGCTCTGTGGAAATAGGTGTTCTAATTACTTCTTTTTTTCAGATGAGATAGCTGAGGCCCAGACAAGTAATTTGCCCAAAGCCACTTAGCTGGGAAGAGGTGAAGCTGGATTTGAACCCAGGCAGTCAGGTTCCAAATCCTGTGCTCTTGTATGCTGTCCTCTGCTACCCTCCTGAAACTTTCTCTGGGCCTTTCTGTGCACCTCCACTACACACAGATGCACACACACACACTTCTCCCCAGTCTCTGCAGAACTTAGCACCTGCGCCACTTCATTTCAGCGGTGTGCTCAAATGGTGACTCAGGGAGGCCCAGCCTGGGGAGCGAGAACCTAATGTCTGCTGCTGAGAGCTGGCCACTGGGGCACAAAATGTTGATGAGCCAGGTGAAGGAGAGCTTGTCTTTGTCCTGTGGGTCAGGGAGGGCCATGAGGGAGGTGTCGTTTGAATTCGATTTTCACATTTCGGAGGGATTTGGGGAAGAGGCTGGGGAAAGGTTGCATTTCTGGTAGGAGAACCAGCGTGGGCAAAAGCATGGGAGTGTGAGACATACTGAGGTTGGAGAGCACACTGCGTGCTTGAGGGGGGCTGACACAAGCAAGACTAGAAAGGAAGATTGGAGCTAGACCCTTGACTGGCTGGCTGAGGAATTTGAGCTTTATTCTGGAGTGAATGGGGACCCGCGAAGGTTTCTGGGCCCAGGAGTGATACCACCTGAGCTGCGTTGGGGAAGCTGGCCCTCAGGGAGAGGAAGGCTGGACGGTGGAAGGTAAGCCTGGAGGCAGGGGAATGGCTGAGGCCATGGCCTTGGACCATGTGAGTGTTACCAAGGCCCTGAGCTAGTGTGGGGCCAGAGATGGGTTGAAGGGAAGGCTTCCAGAGCTATTCCCAAACTGGGCTGCAGATTCGACCAGACTTGGTGACCTCTGGATGTGGGGAGCGAGGGAAAGGGCAGAGTCGGACATGACACAGTTTGCACCTAGTGCAGAGACCTTGTGTGGTGATTTCTGTAACCTGGCCAGCCGTAGGCCCCTTCAGGGGACGATCTGGCAGTATGGAGAGGAAAAGACTCGGCGTCTGAGTTCACGCAGGCCTGGATTTGAATTTTGACTCTACTGGTCACAAGCTGTGTGACCTTGAGCAAGGTGTATCCCTCTGTGAGCCTCAGTTTCCTCATCTGTAAAACTGGGATAAAATAAACAGCGACTTTGGATGGCCACTTTGAGGACATGCTTAAATGAGGCAACACATGTCAAGCCCTGGAAGTATATCAGGCAAAGCATGAAGCCTCAGAAGTGGTCAGGTTATGCTTATCATCCCCGGCTCCTGGCCACCTCCGTCTGGCCCTGAGGATGACTTCCTTCCTGAGGGGGGACAGACTCCAGCAGACTTTGAAGAAGGCAGTTCCATTCATTCACTAAATTTTTTTTAATCCCCCATTATGTCTCAGGCGCTGTTCTAAGCACTGGAAGTTGCAGTAAACAAACCAGACAAAAATCTCCCTTCCCTTGGAGGGTACATTCTAGAGATAAATGAACAACGTGTTTACTAAGTGCCAAGAAGAAAAAGTCGGGGAGAGGGATAGGAAGTTTGGGGAGGTAGGGTGTGACCAGGGAAGGCCTCCAGGAGAATGTGACTTTTGATTCAAGGCTTCAAGGAGGTGGGGCAGCAAGGCAGGAGGCTATCTGAGGAAAGAACATTCCAGGCAAAAGGAACAGCAAGAAGTAGAGTGTGTCTGGTGGCAGTGCTCAGATGCCCCCCTCAGTCACACTTCTAAGATCACACAGCCAGTCAAGAGTAGAGAAATGGTAAAAACAAATAAAAAACTAAAAACCACAGAGCCACCAAACCTACCGTGAAGCCTGATTTCTGCCTCTTTTTCTTCACCACTTCCCCCCACCATTTTCCGGGTCTGAGTTCCAAAATGATAAGGAGAGCTAGCACTTACTGAGCATTTACCGTGTGCCACACACTCTTCTAGATACTGCCGACAACCCTACGATGAGAGCTGTTCATTATCCCACCTTGTCGACAAGGAAACTGAGATCCAGAGAGGTTAAGCAGCTTGCCCAGGGTCATATAGCTAGTGTCTTCTCCATCTCCCATAAGCCCTTGCAGGACAGTGGCTAGTGATGGGGCAGATGAACCCTGACTTGGTTAGTCATGAAACCAGGGGTACATCACCCTACACTACTTTCTACCTGAAAGTGAGGAGTTTAGAGCATTTAAAGCCTCAGTTTCCTCACCTCTGCAATGGGGTGATGATAGTCCCTGCCTCCCTGTGGGCCTTTTGAGTGTTGAAATGAGAGGATGCAGATAAAATGCTTGCACTGTGGCATGTAATAAGCATTTCATAAATGGCAGCTATAAGTACCATGATGATGTTGATTCTAGGTGATCTCTAAGGGCCAGACCAGCTTTGACCTCTGTGGTTCGAAGAAGCCCTGACAGGCCTGCTCCACGCACCTTGGGAGCACACAGCCACGCCTCAGTAGGCACCGAGCCCGCTGCACAGGTTGTGCAGGTAGGCAGGCCCGGCCAAGAGGGTAACGGGGGCTGGACTCAAACCTCTGCTTTGCTCACCTGTGCAGGGCCGCTGCCTCCTGGAGGAAGGAGCCCATCTAATTTTTTCTCGCTTCCTCTAATTTTCAGAAAGATGCTAGATGGGCTAGTGGGGGCCCTAGTGAGTGCTGTTGAGAGAAAAACACAGCAGTTTTTCTATACATTCTACTCACAACACTTCTGATACCAAATGTGTGGGGTTTTCCCACACTGACCAATTCTCTGACACCAGCTGGGTGTCCCACAATCCCACTGAATTCTGGCACCCTACTCAGAGACAGCATCAGATCCTACAAGTTAAGGACTCAGTCCCACAAGACTGCCCCCACTTCAGATGCCAGTTGCAAGTCTGGGCCTCCTGTCCTTCTGACTGACCAGCTATAAATTGAAGTTTCCCATGGCCCCTCCTCAGATTCGATAATTGCTAGTATGGCTCATAGAACTGAGGGAAACACTTACTTACGTTTACTGGTTTCTTGTATAAAAGGATGTGATAACACAGATGAATAGCCAGATGAAGAGGTACATAGGGTGAGGTCTAGAAGGGTCCTGAGTATAGGAGCTTCTGTTTTCACGAAGTTGGGGCGCACCACCCTCACGACATGTGGATGTGTTTACCAACTCAAAAGCTCTCTGAACCCCATGGTTTAGGGATTTTTATGGAGGCTTCATCACGTAGGCGTGATCAATTATTAACTCAGTCTCCGGGCCCTCTCTCCTCCCCAGAGGTTGGGGGCCGGGGCTGAAAGTTCCAAGCTTCTAATCATGGCTTGGTCTTTCTAGTGACCAGCCCCTGTTCTGAAGCCATCCAGGAGCCCACCAAGAGTCACCTCATTAGAACCAAAGATGCTCCTGTCACCCAGGAAACACCAAGGGATTTAGGAGCTTGGTGTTAGGAACCAGGGTCAAAGACCAAATGTTAGAACAGAAGATGCTGCTAGCACCCCATCACTTGGGAAATTACAAGAGTTTTAGGAGCTGCGTGTCAGGAACAGGGATGAAGAGCAAATATATATACTTCTTATTATATCACAATATCACAGCTGTAAACGTCATTCTTCCTGATGTGGTACAGTCAAGAACACAGCCTTTGGAGCCAAACTTCCTGGGATCAGGATCCAGCCCTGCTACTAACTGGTTGTATATCCTTGGGCGAGCTACCCGGCATCTCTCAGCCTCAGTCTGTCAATTTAAAATGGAGAAGTGCTGAGGAGCAGATGAGGTGGTGCAAGAAAAGCACTGACTCTTGGGGGTCCCAGTGGGCAAGGGGCTATCACGGAAGGGAGTGGGAGTCCTTGCTGTTTTTCCTCAGTTTATGACCAGAACTGAACACCAGCCCACAAGTGGAGCAGTAGGGGCGAGGGGGGCTTCCCCAGGATTCCTGACCCATCTGCAATCCAGCAACTGACAAGGTAACACTTGACACAGTGCTGGCATGTGCCTGGCAGTTGGGGCTCTCAGAACTTTGGGATATCACTCCTCTTTACCACCTTCCTCCTCCTCCAGGAGAGGAGTCAGAGCAATCTTTTGGGAACATGAATCGGGCTGTGGAAGGAAGGTCTTTCAGTCCAGATAGTATGCGTAATACATGGGAAAAGAGCTTTTTGGGGGGCGTGGGAATTGTATGAGGTACTCCTGATGCAGGACTCCTCAGAGGACATGTGTGACCCAGGGCATTCAGAAGGAGAGAGCTCCCACGCTTCGTGGAGGGTGGACGATGGGCTGAGACCTCTGCTCTCAGATCAGCAGGCCTGGCTCTGTGAACAGGCCCCACCTGTTATTACCAGCTCTATGTGACTTTGGCCAAGTCACTCTCTGACTCTGAAACTCAAATCTTCAACTGAAAAATGGGACCCCAAAGCGCTGTCTGTGCCCACACAAGAGAAACAGCTGTGAGGTGCTTTCTGTGCGGTGACTGCCACAGCTCATGTTTGGGTCATCTGGTATTCCTTTGGGTGAGCCTCCCAGAAAGAGGTGAGGTAGGGGTTACGTTCCCTCCCCCCCACTTTTTTTTTTTTAAGGAAGATTAGCCCTGAGCTAACATCTATTGCCAATCCTCCTCTTTTTGCTGAGGAAGACTGGCCCTGAGCTAACATCTGTGCCCATCTTCCTCTAACTTTATATGTGGGATGCCTACCACAGCATGGCTTGCCAAGCGGTGCCATGTCTGCACCCAGAATCTGAACCGGCGAACCCTGGGCCACCGAAGTGGAACGGGTGAACTTAACCACTGCGCCACTGGGCCAGCCCACCTCCCCCCTTTTTAAGCCAAAGTCCCAAGGCTGCAAGCTCTCAGAGTAAGGAGTGGGACATGAGCCTCCTCACTCTGAGTCTGGTGGCCTTTCCAGTGCCCTCCAGAGACTGGAGCAAGTTGGCACGTATGTATGAATCCATGGTCTTTGGTAGTCGCATGACACCTGGATCAGAAACCCCCTCTGAGATTTGTGAGTCTGGTGTGTGTGAGAAGAGGTCCTCTCCTACTCTGAATATCTAGCAGCTTGATCCAATAAAAAAGCTCTAGCAAATCTATTTTGATATGTAAATGAGACTATTATAATAAAAGAAAACATGCAAATCTCTGATTTCCTTTGAGCCCAAAGATTGGGCCAAAGGGACTTGAGAGTGATCCAACAGGCTTCCCTGGACCTATGGGATTGAACTATGCTGCTGTATCATTTTGAGGTACATTGGGAATATGCAAATTATCTTGTTCCTGTACTTCTTGGGGCCAGCAGAACAAGGCTTTGCAATAATCTGTGTGACCTCCTAGGTCTCATTGGATGCAGCTAAACAAATAGCCTGACGGAGGGTCAGGGTCTGCAGAGCAGCCCAGGCATCCTCTCTGACCCCAAGTGCTGTACCACCCCCCACCTCCTGGGGTCCTTTCCTTCCCAGTTCCCTTCCTGAGGACATGGTTTCTGTTTCTCCACAGAAGGAAGAGGCCCTGCAGAAGGGACTCGCTGAGCCACCCCCACTCCACTCCATGTTGGCTGTGCTCTCAGGTGAGACGGTGCAAGAGGTCTGCATCTAGGAGAAATTGGATCTAAGGCAGCAGGCCAGCAAGGGCAGCCATTTTGTCTAAGCTGGGAAGTCCTGTGAAATGGTCATCAGTAGTTGTGGGGGCTCTTTCCTCCTTCCAGTGAGACAGAAGTGTCCATTGCTTACCTCTCTAGTCTGTGACTTTGGAGGTTTTGACCCCTTGACCTTCATCATGACCTGAGGTATCCCTGGCCTCTTCCAGCCCCACTGGCCAGACGTAGGTGGCTAAGGTTAACCCCTGACTTCTGTGACCAGAAGTAAGCCTTCCTCTAGTCTCTGACCAACAACCTCCAACCCCCTCGCAGCTCATCTCCCTGGTTTTAGAGGCCCCTGCCCTCTGCCTGGCCTCTGAGACCCTCCCCTGGCCTCTTCTCCTCCATCTAGGCTGGCGCCATGCCCCCCCCTGCAGAGGTGACGGATCCGTCCCATGCCCCCGCCGTCCTGCGCCAGCTCAATGAGCAGCGGCTCCGTGGCCTCTTCTGTGACGTCACCCTCATAGCCGGAGACACCAAGTTCCCTGCTCACCGCAGCGTCCTGGCTGCTTCTAGTCCCTTCTTCAGAGAGGCCCTGCTGGCTTCAGCCCCACTGCCCCTCCCACCAGTTACTGGGGGCTCGGCCCCCAACCCTGCCACCACCACAGCTGCCTCCTCCTCCTCCTCCTCTTCCTCCTCCTCCTCTTCCTCCTCCTCCTCTTCCTCTTCCTCCTCCTCCTCCTCCTCTTCCTCCTCCTCTCCCCCTCCAGCCTCACCCCCTGCATCATCCCCTCCCCGGGTCCTGGAGCTGCCAGGGGTCCCAGCAGCTGCCTTCTCTGATGTCCTCAATTTCATCTACAGTGCCCGGCTTGCACTACCTGGCGGTGGAGGGGACGGGGCAGCTGTGGCAGAGATCGGAGCTCTGGGGCGGCGTCTGGGCATCTCCCGCCTGCAGGGCCTCGGGGAGGGAGGTGATGCCTGGGTACCTCCTGCCCCAGCCCCCATGGCCACCTCGCAGCCTGAAGAGGACAGCTTCGGGCCTGGGCCTAGGCCAGCTGGGGAATGGGAGAGTGACAGGGCTGAGGCCCAGGCTTCTGACTCGCAGCCCACCCTGCCCCGGCAGCCCCTCCCCTGCCCCCGATGTGGGAAAAGCTTCATCCATCCCAAGCGGCTACAGACCCATGAGGCACAGTGCAGACGGGGGGCCAGCACTCAGGGGTCTGCAGGGCTGACAGCCGGGGGCTCAGGCCCCAGTGGTCCTGCAGGAGTGGACGCCTCAGCCCTGCCCCCACCAGTGGGCTTCCGCGGTGGCCCGGAGCACGTGGTGAAGGTGGTGGGTGGCCACGTGCTGTATGTGTGCGCGGCCTGCGAGCGTTCCTACGTGACCCTGTCCAGCCTGAAGCGGCACAGTAATGTACACTCGTGGCGGAGGAAGTACCCCTGCCGCTATTGTGAGAAGGTGTTCGCCCTGGCTGAGTACCGCACCAAGCATGAGGTGTGGCACACCGGGGAACGCAGGTGAGTGGCCTTGAGGGCCTGGATGGGGTGGGTGGAGGGGGAGGGGTCAAGGGTCAGCACTCAGGGACCACATGGACAAGGGAGGGAATGGGCAGAGGGTGGGACCTAGACAATCATCCTGAGACTGGCCTACTCCATCACTCACCTGTCATCCTCCCTCCAGCCCAACTTCTTTCTGTTGATGTTTATTAGCACCTCTAGGTGCCATGTCCTGGCTTGGTGGTGTGGAGAAGGCCGAGGAGGAAAGAGAAAGTTGCCCTCATAGGAAAGGACTAGGGAGAGTGCAAGCATGTCCACCAATAGTTTTAATATGTATTCCAGAATGTGTCCCTGTTCATAAGACATTTCCCCATCCTGTCATTTGAGCTTCAAAAAAAAGTTTGTGAGTTAGGCAAGGTGTGTGATTCTTCCTGGTTCACAGATGGAATGGCTGAGGCCTAGTATCTCACAGCTGAGCTAGGATTAGGGTCCCTCCTGAGGCTGGCCGAGTGAGACAGCAGCATAAAAGGAGAGTGAGCAAATGGCTTGGGCAGTTAGAAGTCTGAGTGGAGGGCAGTAGAGGACATGGGAAGCTGAGGCCCAGGCTTCAGGGCCCCTGACTCAAATGGCTCTGTCCCTGCCCTGTTCCCTGCTGTCCTGGCCCAGGTACCAGTGCATCTTCTGCTGGGAGACCTTTGTCACTTATTATAACCTGAAGACCCACCAGCGAGCCTTCCACGGCATTAGCCCTGGCCTCCTGGCCAGTGAGAAGACACCCAATGGAGGTTATAAGCCCAAGCTCAACACCCTCAAGCTGTACCGCCTGCTCCCCATGCGGGCAGCCAAGAGGCCCTACAAGACCTACAGCCAGGGAGCCCCCGAGGCCCCCCTTTCTCCAAGCCTCAACACACCGGCCCCTGCAGCAATGCCAGCCAGCCCACCACCTGGACCCCCGCCTGCCCCAGAGCCTGGCCCGCCACCCTCTGTCATCACTTTTGCCCACCCAGCTCCATCTGTCATTGTTCATGGGGGCAGTAGCAGTGGTGGAACAGGGGGTGGGCCAGCCAGCACAGGGGGGGCCCAAGCCGCCTCGGTCATCACTTACACTGCTCCCCCGAGGCCTCCCAAAAAACGTGAGTACCCCCCTCCTCCTCCCGAGCCTGCAGCCACACCAGCCAGCGTAGCCACAGCGGGCAGCCCAGCAACAGCCGCAGGGCCCGCCACAGCCACGGAGGAGGCCAAGGGCCGGAACCCACGGGCCGGAAGGACTCTGACCTACACAGCCAAGCCAGCTGGAGGGATTGGCGGGGGCGGGGGTCCCCCTGCAGGGCCTGGCCGAGGCCCCTCTCAGCTACAGGCTCCACCTCCACTGTGTCAGATCACTGTGCGAATCGGTGAGGAGGCCATTGTCAAGCGCCGCATCTCAGAAACTGACCTGCGTCCTGGGGAGCTGAGCGGAGAGGACATTGAGGAGAGTGAGGAGGATGATGAAGAGGACGACGATGATGAGGACGAGGAGGAGGAGGAGGAATCAAAGGCTGGTGGGGAGGACCAGCTCTGGAGGCCCTACTACTCATACAAGCCCAAGCGCAAGGCTGGAGCTACAGGTGCAGGCAGCAGTGGGGGCAGCGGGATGCCCAGAGGCCGCCGGCCACCACGCTGGAGACAGAAGCTGGAACGCAGGAGCTGGGAGGAGACCCCCGCGGCTGAAGGCCCCACAGGGCGTGCCCGTGGCGAGCGGAGGCACCGCTGTGGGGACTGTGCCCAGACATTTGCCACCCTGAGGAAGCTGCGAAAGCACCAGGAGGCCCACAGTGGAGGTTCCCATGGCTCCCGGGCTGGACGTAGGCCTTCCACCCGCTTTGCCTGCCCTCACTGCGCCAAGGTGTGCAAGACGGCAGCCGCCCTGAGCCGCCACGGGCAGAGGCATGCTGCCGAGCGGCCCGGGGGCACCCCCACACCTGTCATTGCCTACTCCAAGGGCAGCACCGGCACCAGACCTGGGGATGTCAAGGAAGAAGCCCCCCAAGAGATGCAAGTCTCCTCATCCAGTGGGGAGGCAGGTGGCGGGAGTGCTGCTGCTGAGGAAGCTTCCAAGACCGCCTCACTCCAGGACCCTGTCATCTCGGGGGGTGAGGAGCCCCCAGTGGTGGGAGGAGGGGGCACCTATGCCTACCCACCTGTGCAGGAATTTCCACTGGCTCTAATTGGGGGTGGCCGGGAACCTGGCGGTGGCAGGGGAAAACCTGGGAGTGAGGGGCCAGTGGGGGCTGGGGAGGGGGACCGCATGGAGGCAATGGGGGCTGCCAAAGTCACCTTCTACCCTGAGCCCTACCCACTAGTCTATGGCCCCCAGCTCCTTGCCGCCTACCCTTACAACTTCAGCAACTTGGCTGCTCTCCCGGTTGCTCTTAACATGGTCCTACCTGATGAGAAGGGAGGGGGGGCCCTTCCCTTCCTCCCAGGGGTCTTTGGCTACACAGTCAATCCTCAAGCAGCACCCCCTACCCCCCCAACGCCACCCCCCCCAACTCTTCCTCCACCAGTGCCCCCTAAGGGAGAAGGGGAAAGGGCAGGGGTCGAGAGAACCCAGAAGGGAGATGTGGGGTGAGCTCTTGGCCCAGATCCCCCCTTTCACCAGATGCCACCCTCCCTGAACCCCCCGCCACTACCAGCTCCCTGGCCTCCCTGCCCCTTGGGAGTCCCTCTACACTCTTGTGCAGGGACTTGGGGGCCCCTGGAGCTCAGGGGTCAGGCTGCTTTGTGTGAGATTGTAGTTTTCCCATCTCCTGGGAAGGGATCTTTGGTGGTTCCCCTCTCAGTTCTCCTCCAGGGAATGGCCTCCATGAGGGGCAGGGCCAGCTCCCATCCCTTCTCCAGCCCTTGGGGCAACTGAGCAATATACTTATAAGAATCTCTACTCATGGCCCCCACCAGCTCTGAATGTCTAACCCGACCCCCTAATTCGTAAACCTAGGGGGAAACCATCTCTCTCCCATAATGATCCCCTCTCATTCTGAAGCTTTCTCTAAGCCCTTCCCCAGATGCTTCCTAGCACATTCCATTCTTCATGGCCCAGGGCCTGGACCAGACCATTGTGATACCTGACACCCCCCACCTGGGAACATGGCTTTGGATTCCATTCTTCCCAAGCGTGGGTTTCTATGTCCGTTTCCTTCACGTTAAGATGCCATGCCTTCCTTGGCTTCCATGCCTTTGGATCTTCCATATTCTTCCTCATACTCCTAGACTCTGGAGATGGCCTCTCCCAATCCAGGTCAAGGAGGTGTTGCGGGGAGGGTGAACCTACCTGTCTGTTCCATGGCTGAGTACTTTCCCAGCCCAGGGCAGCATCAATCTTGGCCCTATCTTGACCCCCAAATCTAGTGAGCCCCAGATTCTTCCAAGGCAAAAGAGGTGAGTAGAGCACACCTCTTCCTGCCTCTGCATATGGCCTCTTCTGGGATAAACCAGATTTGGGGGCCAGGAGGGAGGAGCTCCATATGGGATGGGGAAGGGAATCTACTTTCTCCCTGTTTTTTCCTGATGGTTTCTCCCAGACTAGACCAAATAGCCAGAAAAATGATGGGAGTTGGATGGGTGGGTAAGCCCAAGATTTGCACATGACCTCCCATCCTTACCCTTACCCTCATCTTCCCCAGTGTCGCTCTCCTCACCAATCACTCCAGATGGTTTTTGGGAAACCATCCTACTCCCTTGGTGGGCTTTGGGGTATCCCCACCAACTTTCCCTCCAAAATAGCACCTTACACCCCATTTTTGACTCAGTTCCCCACACCCAAAGATCCCAGCCTAGGGATGGGGTGCAGGGACCTTAAGTAGTCCCTAATCCCTAATTTGCACTAGTTAACCCTGGTCAGGGGTCCCTATGTTTCCTTCCAGTGGGGGAGTTGAAGAAATGTTTGCTCCTAATTCTCTTTGATAACTGGGCCTCCCCTCTCTGTGATTGGATGAACGTTTCCCATCCCACCCACCCCTGCCTCAAAAAAACCCACACAAAAAAAACAAAACAAAACAGCTCACAGGGGAGAGCAAATTTGGGGGAGCAAATTTGACAAATGGGAACTAGAGGAGTGCAGTTTTAAAAGGGGAAAAGTTGCTGTCATCAAAATGGCAGCCTTTTTCCCAGCTACTGTTTTCTGGGGCCAAGATGGCTGCCCTCTCAACAGATGCTGAAAGGGCAAGATCATGGCTTTTGGAGGGAGGTGAGTTTGGGGGAGGGACAGGAGCATCTTCCTGCTACCCCTTACCCTCCCAGCATACAGGACGGGGAAGGTTTTCGACAGGCTCCCTGAATGTTAACCATGGAGGAGTGTCGCTCCTTCACTCCTCCTCTGTCTCTTTGCACTTTTCTTGGTCTTGGCCACAGTCCGAGTGAAGAGTTTCCTACTGAATGTACCAAGTTCGAATTTTTAAGGGGGGAAAAAAGTTTAAAACAGGGAAAAATGCAAAAAATATCACTAAAAAATTCCCACAGATCTTGTTTCTGGCACTTTAGAAAAACTGCGAAAAAAGTACATAATAAAGAATACATATATATATATCTACACACAAATTATATATATATATACACACACACACACACACACACACACAGCGGAACCACAGAGAGACTGAGGAAGGCCTTGGAGGCAGGGGGCAGATGCGATGACAGTCCCCCCATATCCTTAACCTGTACTCCTCTGAGGCAAAAAGGCACAGGAGATGGAAGGGGTTGAGGATGGACTGGGGAATCTGAATTTCAGAACAGGTCAAAATTCCAAAACCATGGACATTTTGGGAGAACTGAGATTGTAGACATTTATTTTTCTGAATATATGATTTAGGAAAATAGTTTCCAGAATTTGGTGGTTCTGGGCAACAAGTGAGATTGTGGCGAAATGGAGATTAAAAATATATGTATCTGAGCTGGGGGACTTGAATATTGTGCATTTCAGATGTTGGAAATTTGGGATTTTGCAATTTTGTCTTTTGAAAATTATCAAGTCTTGTCAGTTTGTGCCCTCTTTCCCCATGTTCCCTGGGAAGAAGGGTGATGGAGTGGGAAGGCCACTGGTTCTGTGCCACAGCACGCAAGATTTAGAATTCTACAGACTCTAGCTCTATACGTAGTGAGGACCCAGATTTAGAGAAACTGACCAATATTTATCTCCGCATTTGTGTGTGTGTCCAACTCTCTAGGCCAATAAACCAACAAGACAAACAAACTGTGCTCCGCAGTGGGATGCCAGGTGCAATTATTTGCGTGGCTGTTGGGTCTGGCTGGACAGAGACATGCTAACCTTGTCCCATAGGGATCCCTGGGAGTTGCAGCCCTATTCTCCCTCTTAGGACAACAACTTCCAGCAATTGAGTAGGTGTGAGGGCTTGTTGACCCTAGGTACTTCACTGAAATTGCTGCAGCCACTAGGTTCAAGCTGACTTTGGTCTGACCCCCAGGCAGAAACATTAACTCAGTCCAGTTTGCACAGCCTGCTGGGCACAAGATCTTCATGTCCCAGAAAAGCCCAGCCTTAAACCAGGTGCAATCTTTTCTCCAAATTGAAAGGAAACTGAGGCACAAAATGTGTGATAGCCTTAAGAGACACAACAACTTTTCTTTTTTGACTCCTAGCCTCCCATTGGCTTCAACTCCTTGTTCCCCCTCCCCTGTATTTCGTCTAGTGTTATGGAGGGATGGGCAAGTAAAATGAGTGAAGCTGCTCAGGTGGGTGGGGGCTTTGAGGAATTCTGGTACAAATACCTGGACCAAAGTAGGCAGCCACTAGTCAGCTCTAGCAGGTTGCTGCCAACAGGGGAATCAGGCCTGGTTTTACTGTGGTTTTTAAAATTTTTCAAGAGAAGCTAGAAATCCCAATTTCTCTGTGAAATACCAAAATTTTAAAAGTAGCGAACTAATTCAACTTTAAAATTGTGCAAGCCAACAACATGAGCCAAACAACACGCCAGTTTGCAACCTCTGATAAATACTGTATAGTGCTTTTATTCCCCTCTTCTCATGATCCTCAGACTAGGGGGAAGATACTATTATTAACTTCATTTTTCAGATATGAAAACTTAGGCACAGAGCAGTTTAGTAGCTTGTCCGACGTTTGAGCCACCAAAGCTGGAACTTGAATGTTTTTAACGTGCACTTTTTTTTTCTCATTACAAATGCATCCTTTTATAAATAACCTTTTTTTTAATCCTAAAGATACTACTTATTAGAAAACATAATAAGTTACAGAAAGGTAAAAATAAAGGAAAAATGACCACTAGTCCCAACATGCAAACATAAGCACTACTAATTGGTGTATTTCCTTCCAGAAAAAAATTTTCTCTATTCATTCAACAAATGTTAAGCATCTATTATAGGTCAGGACCTGTGCTAGGTGCTGGAGACATTACAGTGAACAAGATATAGTTCCTGCCCTCATAAGGCTTACAGTCTAGTTCTTGTTCTTTGTTCCATTTTACTGCGAGCCTAGGTGTTGATGTCCAAAGGAGCTTCTTCAAGAAGCCAAAGAGTAAATAACCTGATAGTGCGTTCTGGTGGGCCCCAGGCGTCCTCCTGCCCAGTCCCACTTCGGCTCTCTCCCCAGAAAGGAAATGATGAGAGGATTAGATTCCTAGTGAAGGAGTGAAGAAGCAAAAAGGGATAGGGTTTGAGACTACTACCGAACTCTGGATTCAGTTTGCCCAGGACCTGAGTCCTGACCCTCCGTTCTCAAGGAAATGGGTCAGGAGGCGGCAAGTGGTACGTGGCGTCCAGGAAGATGACGAGGGTCCCGACGCTGGTGAAGATGATGAAGGTCCAGAGGAAGAGACGGTCCACTACCATAGCCACAAACTGCCAGTCTTCCTTCAGCTGGGGGCAGCAGGATAAACTGTTCCTGAGCCCCAGACTCCCAGAAAGGCCACCCCCAAAGACCCACACCCCGCCCTCGTCCTGCTACCACATCTCCGAGATGAGGGCAGGCTGCGGAACAGAGGAGCGCAGAGCGGCAGAGGATGGATGGGAGTAAAGAACCAATCGGAAAGCAGGGGGCGGGACCAAGTGAGGCAAACTTCCAGTCAGAAATAAAACCGAGTGCTAGGGGCGGAGCTTGAGTTCGCGGGTGGAATCGAGGCCTCGCCCTGCTCCACCCCAAGTGGGCTTACCGCGTCGTGGTCCTCCTGTTCCTGCAGCTGTCGAGCGATGTAGCTGATGGAGGAAACGACCTCCCGGAGCTCAGGGGGCAGGCCCACAGCCCGGCTTGGACCATCAGTAAATCGCCGCAGGTCTGGGGCGGGCAGATCAGGCTGGAACCTGAAAGAGGCGGGACTGTTTGGCCACGCCCCGGGCGCAAAGACTCATACCCCGCGCCAGCGCTCTTGGCCCCGCCCTAACTCCCTCCTCCAACACGCTGCCAGTTTTCAAACCTGAGAGGGCCCTTCAGGCTCTCCCCGCCAGTGAGGCGACCTCTCGAGCCTACCGCAATTCCTCCCAGCCCTCTAAGCTTTAGTGCTCTCCTTTACGCTAAAGTGGGCAACAGAAGGGATACTACAACTCCCATGATGCTCGACCACAGCATCTTTCCGGAGCTTAGGCCGCCTGCCTCCGCACAGTCTTCTGGAAACTGAGGTTCTCCCTCTCCCTTCTATGTGGGTGATGAAGAGTAGGTACTACCTGTTGGGTTTGGGGAAGAGAAAGTCACTCGGTGGCTTCCGGATGAAATATTCGTCTGTTCCCCGACCCCAGCCACTTCCTGGAGAATCCCTGGGGGCTACAGGTGGCAGCTTCCGCATCTGGTCTCTCTCAGGTTTGGGCCTTTTCAATCCCAGGTACAGAGGGAGTTTTTGGATGAAGATCTTCAGAAGAGAAGAATTGTCGTATTGGAGGGGGCTCTCATGACTTCAGACCAGAAGGGAAGCAGCTAACCACCCCCACGCCACATGCCCATTCCTGCACTTGCGTGCATACACATTCCACAGCGCTACAGAGACGAGAAAATGCAACCGCACAGCCTTAAGAGCTAAGTGGGTTGGGAAGCATCTTGACTGAAAAGAAAAGTCAGAGGACTTCCACCCTGATAATACCTAATCCTGAGAATGTTTCCCTGGGACCCAGGATGGGCCGTATTGATGAAGAGAGTGTGAGATCTATGAAATGATAATGATGGGAGGGTAAAATTAATTGTGCAAGGTTTCAATACCCAGCAGGCCTTTGCACTTCAACACTCTACCAGGAGTTGTAGTCCTCCCTCAGGTCTGTGAAAGGGAAGGTTGAAGCTGGTGGGAGGGAGAAGTCATACCTGAACATAAAGCCAAATACTAGGACTGAAATTTAACACAGGTTGGACGAGGAGATCTTCTTACCTGATGGACCCAAGGGGGCATTTGGTGGGTGTGGGGTGAGCGATGGTGCAGGTTGAGGACCACGACACTAAGGATGACTGAGAAGGTGACGAGGACCATGGTAAACATGAGGTACTTGATAATGATGGGGACAGACAGGGAGGTCTCAGGTACTTTGTCTGCCAGCAGCAGCAGGAACACGGTAAGGGTCAGCAGGGCAAAGATCGAGAGCCCCATCTTCTCTCCTTAGGAGGCAGAAGGGAAGGTGGAAGGATTAGGCTTTGCCAGAAAGCAATCTCCATGGCATAATCATTGACCATGTTTCCAGTTTGTTCAAGGACAGGCTTTTGGAAGGGCCAACTGCATGCAAATGACTCCTACATTTATACCTCTAGCATGAACTTACTCCCCTAAACTCTAGACTTATATCCAACTGCCCAGTTAACCTCTCCACTTCGATGTCCAATAGACTTCTCAAACTTAACATGTCTGAAACCTAATTCCCTCACCACCAACTCCTCCCATAGTCTTCCCCATTTCAGATATGACAATTCCATCTTTCCTGTGGCTCAGGCCAAATCTTTTGAGTCATTCTCAACTCTCCTCTCTCTCTCATTCCGTATGCAATCCATAGGAAACCCTATTGGCTCTACCTTCAAAATATATCCTGAAACTGATGATTTATCACATCTACCACTACCACATGGTACAAATCACCGTTACCTCAGGTCTGACTTATTATAAAGGCCTCCTCTTTGCTTCATCCTTTGCCCCGCTGCTGACTGTTCTCAACAGAGCAGCCAGATTGATCCTGTTACAACGTAAATCAGATCATAACACTCCTCTTCTAAAACCTTCCAGTGGCTTCCCATCTCCTTTAACATAAAAGCCAAAGTCCTTATTATGGTCTACGAGGCCTTCCCATTAGCTCTCCAACTTCATCTCCTACTGTTTTCCCTCTTGCTTCATTCAGTTACATTGGCTATTTCTTGAAATATGCAAGGCACACTCACTCTCATCTCAGGGCCTTTGCATTCACTGTTAACTCTTGGTACATTCTCCCCCCAGATATCTGTCAGGGTCATTCTCTCACCTCCTTCAAGTCTTGTTTAAAAATTGAGCAAATATTCCCTTTTTATTGAGATACTCACTGGCCATTCTATTTTTAAA
The DNA here is from genome assembly GCF_021613505.1 of Equus quagga. NCBI lineage: Eukaryota > Metazoa > Chordata > Mammalia > Perissodactyla > Equidae > Equus > Equus quagga. The sequence goes on from NC_060277.1 coordinate 66,511,772, forward strand.
GTGCAACCTCTACCCCCATTCTCATCCTCCTCAACCCCTTTTCCTACTTTATTTTCCTCCTTAGGACTTGTCCTCTTCTAATATACTATCTAATGGATTTATTTATTATGTTTATTGACTGTCTCCCCTACTAGGATGTAAATTCCATGAAAGCAGGGATTTTTTGTCTCTTTTATTCACCAATGTATTCCCAGTGCTTTGCACATTATAGATGTTCAACAAATATAGCTGCATGAATGAATGGACCAACCACTGTAGCGTTTCCAGGAACTACATAGCAATTTGAGCGATGTAAAAATGAAAGAAAATATATAAGCATATGCCAAGTGGCTGATTATTCCTGTGGCATACAACAGGCCCATCAAACTTCATGGAAAGGATTGAAATAAATAACTTTTATAGTCTGCTCTTCTTTAGTCCCATAACATTGGGTTCCAAGATTTGCCTTGCTCCAGGAGAAAGTAGAAGCTACATTTGGAAGTGTGTTCTAGAGCTGCATCCCTCTCCTTCCCTAGACGGAGAGAGGATTTGATTCCAGAGAGAAGGAAAACATGTTTTGAATACCAGAGTTAAGGATATCATATTGGTCTCTGAATCAGACTGGCACTAACCAGGGTTGGAATAGCAACACTGCCTCTCTCTAACTGTGTAATGTCAGACAAACGACTTAAACTCTCTCAGCCTCTTTATCCTCCTCTGTAAAACGGAAAGACAATTCAGTATTTACCTCACAGAGTTGTCGTAAAGGTTAGAATTGAGTTCATATATGTAACATGTTAATTGTATTACCTTATAGCAAGTGCTCAAAAATAGCAAAGACAATAGCAACACTTACATAGAATTTACTGAGTACTAGGCATAGTTTTATTAACTCAGTTAATCCTCAAAATAATCCTATGCAGTAGGGACAATCCTATGCAGTAGAGCTTTCCAGATCAGGAAACTGAGGACATAGAGATTAAGAAATTTACCCAGGGTTACACTGTTACTACATTATGCTATCTCCTAGAGAAATGTTGGCTATTATTTCCAAGAGAGATAGGAGATTAAGGGACTAGTTGGTGTCTGAAAAGTCGAAGAGGGAAGAAGCCAGGAAGGAGGAAAAGAAAAGTCTAAGCCTGGGAATTTCTTTGTAAAATGAATGGCAGTTCCAAGGATGAGATCCTAGGATTCTGAAGGGAAGAATTCAGAAGTTACTGGGTGTCGAGAAGTGGGCTGCAGAGGGGAGGCAGAGCCTGAGGCTGGAGGGAAAACCTGGATCCAGATCCTAAGCTCTGGTTGAAGGGAAAACCTGGCTGAGATAGCTGAAGCACAATCCGTGTTGGCTTGAGTTGGCAGGAAAACCTTGCCTGGATTGTGGGTGAAGAGGAAGAGGCAAGAAGGAGGGCGGGGGCCCCTTGCCCACTTACCTGCATCTGGTGGCAGGTAGAAAACGAAGATGGCCAGGAGAGTGATGAGGATACATGGGGCAATGACGTTGACCAGGTAGAAGAGAGGCTTCCGGCGAATGATGAGGTAGAAGGTGACTTCTTCACGCTGTCCTTCCCCCCCTCCCCGAGGATCCACCGGATGCTGGATTAGCCGAGAAGGTTTGTGGATTATCTCCCATTGGCCATTCTCTTGGTGGGGAAAAGGAAGAAGAGCAGAAGAAGGAGATACAGATGTGGACCTGTCCTTGTCAGTGCCAGATATGGCGTTCTCCGCCATATCCTAGAGCAGAGGGGGCTGATGTGATAAGGGGCTAGCTGTGGACCCTGAGCTGGGCAGCCTATCTCTAATAATATTGAATGTCTCAATTTCCATATCTGAAAAATGTAGATAGTCATACCTATCTTGTTGACCCCACGGTGTTGTTTTGGGCATGACTGATGGAGTATATTTATCAGCCTATTAGAAACTGGAAATCATAAAGCCCATGGCCGTGGGAGCCATGCCCACTCACCAATGAAGGTACCTTCGTGAATGTGCACTTCCTGCTGCTCCTGCGCATTGGGACCCGAGCCAGTCTGCAGGCTGACCTCTGAGCTGTCATAGCTATAGGAACTGAACACCATGGTACAGTTCTGCCAGTCAAAGGGGAAGTAGGTGACCTGGATGGAGTGGGGTATCACTCGAGCTGCCAGAGAACTAGTCGGGGCTGGGGGAGTTGGGGAGGTCACGGGGCAGATAGGGGTTAGAGGAGATGGGGCATCAGGGACATAGGGACCACCAGGGGAGGTCACAGGGAAGTGGGGTCACAGAGGAATGGGAAGGTTATTAGGGGAGGCCATGGGGAATGGAGGAGGGTCACTGAGGAAGACTGGAAGCCAAGGAAAGCGGACAGAGAAGATGAAACAACTGATCAGGAGGGCGAGGGAGGTGTGAGGGTCATGGGGGATAATGGAGGAGGGATGGGAGACTCTGGGGAGTAAGGATGTGTGAGGAAAGGGCGGTTTTCTGAGAGCCCCTTGAGCCTCGTGGGCTGAGCTTAAAGACCTGGATGCTGCAGCTGCTTCGATAGATGCCCGGGGGTTGCCAGCGCACGGAGCCATCGGAGGACACCACGACGTTTATGTCCAGAGCAACGTCAAAATTTCCGTCGTTGCTGCAGGGAAGGAAGCTTATCGTCTAGGATCAGGCCCCGCCCTCCGGAGGCCCCGCCCCTCCGGAGGCCCCGCCCACCTCCCTGTCTTTGGGAAGATCCTACTTGTTTAGGAGCACCACATCTGGTAGCCATACGGATTCTGCCGTGATGCGGAGTGAATCGATGCCCTCGTGCTCTCCAGGGTCCCAGCTCAGCCTGTAGTCAGTCCACTCCTAGAGAAGCAGAGGCTGAGGGGCTGTCCCGGGGTGGAGGCTGAGAGGGGACTTGGGATATCCGAAGGAAGCCCGGGCAGGGAGAGCTGCGCAGGCGGGGGCTGTGGTTCTCAAGGCCGGGGTTCTGATTCTGGCTTCACCTGCACTCGCTGGGACCCCATCAGCTAATTTCCCCTTCCCTCACACCGGTCCCCAGTTTTTTAGTCTGTAAAATGAGGAGGTTGCACTAGCTGGCCTCTAAAACAGTGGTTTTCAAACTACAGTTCGCGACCCTTTAGTGAGGCGAGAATCAAATTAGTGGCCCCAAACCAGTGTAAAAAAAATTAGAATAAAAAATGTTTGTAGTGGAACTCCCGTAGTTAAGTATTGTGTCCTGAAGCTTCTGTTTCAGTTATAAACGTTTCTGAGGTCGGGATGCAAAAAAATATTCACTGGGCGAGACATTTGAGGAAATTGTAAAGACAGCGGGACGCCCTTTCCCACCCGCGGGGGTCTCCGTACCAGGTCTAAGTACACCTTTGTGCTCATCTCCTCATCCTTCTCGTTCTAGAAGGGAAAAGTTTAAAGGGTAGAGGTGATGTAAGTGTAGAGAAAGGAGAGGCTCTGCGGGTCAAGCGCTCCCTGGAAACTCCTCCCTTTTTCCGAGTCCTCCTCTCCTGGGTCCAGGCCCCACCTCCTGGAAGCTGCGTTAGTTTAAGCTCCGCCTCTATCTCAGAAACATCCTGCGGTCTCTACTGCCAGCCAATTCGTCTAGCATCCCCGCCGGCCCTCCGCTTGGCTAGGTCCCGGGCCCCACCTACAGCTCGTAATTCACCCAACTTTGAAGGTCCGCCGGCTGTTGTTCGTTGACGCTGTCCGGCACAGGCTCCGCCCCAGCCTGTGACCCCGCCTCAATGTCCGCTCCCCCGCCTGTCCATCCCCAGTTCCACTTCAAGATCCTCCCACAGGCCCGTTCCTCACCCTACCTTGCTCTACCCGTGGCCTGTCCAGTGTCACCCTCACAGCTGGGCAATTGGTCCAATTTCGCTACAATCTCTGCTAACAGCCCGTCTGTCTCTCGGCCTGGCCTCGTCCCAGGCCCCGCCCCCAGCCGTCCCTGGGCCCTGCCTCGCCTAGGGCCACGCCCCCAGCCGGTCAGTGGGCGGGACCTCTGCCCCAGGCTTGCACCCTCACCAGGCTGATGAGTTGCGCCAGGCTGAGACCAATGCTGACCCCGACGCGGTCTCCCACCTCCCGCGCTGGCCGCACCGAGCTATCATAGCCCGAGAAAAGTTTCTCGCGAAGTCGGCCCTCTGCCTCCGATCCGCGGGCGCCTGGAGGAGAAGAGCGCTAAGTGAAGCCATGGTGCCCGGCCACGACCTCTGGCTCTGTCACTGCCCCTTTGAGGCCCAGACTTACCCGGGACGAGCGGCGCCCCCAGCGCCCCCAGCAGCAGCAGCAGCACCCCTGGGGTCATAGCCCAGCCGCGTCGCTCAGTGAGTTCGCTCGGTGAGCCGCAGAGACCGCCAGCTCAGGGGAAGTGACGAGGCGCCCAAGAATGTGCACCTGTTGCTGGGGGGCAGCAGCCAGCCCACCCGCCCCGCCCCTGGGACTTAGTCCCGCCCAGAGCAACTGCCAACGCCTGAGACCTACAGATGACAGACAACACTTCAGTTGTATAAATCGTTTTTAATTGAGAAAGCATGGAGTGGAGACCCGGTCCCCTGGGAGCAGAGCCAGGAGATGAATGGAGCCAGAGCGGGGTCTGTGTGAGTGAGGGGAGCATCAACCCCTCTTGCAACAAGCCGGAAGTAGAAGGAGCCTGAGGAAAAGTGACCTGCCTCGGAACCCTAGCCCCTCCCTTTGGGGCCTCCTCAGTCTACCCTGTCCAGGGATGAGGCCACTCAGTCTCCCTCATAGTTAAATGGTGTCTTCCAGGTCTTTTTCGGGCCTGCCCCTAGCTCTCTGCGTTTTTCAGAAAAATCTAGTCAGGCCCTTTTTGGGTACCTAAAACCCAGCTGAGGTTATAAGCTGTAAGGTAAAGCAGGTTCTATTCAGTTAGAAGCCCTGGGGTGTATGAGGTCTAGAGCACAAGAACGGTGGGACTTATTGCTGAATTGGGGTCTCTTCACTGGGGGGGGGGTCAAGGCTATGTCCCATTTTACTTTTTAGTCTAGACCCGTTATCCTAAAGACCTCAGCTTTAAAGGGGACCTGGAAGGAATTCCTGCTGAGGTAGCTAAGTGTTCACGTGCCCCCAACCCAAGCACAGGTCCAGTCATGCCATGGTTTTGGCCCCTTTCCCATCCTAGCTTCCAGACTATGAGCCAGAGATTCCTTCCAAAACTCCTCTGCCCTTCCTCAGACTCTGTTTCCCTGGCAGGACCCCAGCTGAGTTGCAGGAGCTAGAAACTACATGTAAAAATAAGGTTAGCATTCTACAGGAAGACTACAATTTTCAGAAAATCATCTAGGAAAAACAAGAAGTGATTTTTGTTCCATCCTTTACTTAGTTCTTTATAAATCATAGCTGGGTCCTTTCCAGAGCTCATCCTTAACAGGTATCACTAGAGAAGGTGGGAGGGTGGGTCTAGAACTTACTCTAGAGCAATAATATGGCTATATAGGCCCCAGTTCCATCCTGAGGGGAAGGGCTGAGAGTCATGGTCTATGTCCTAGAGCTGAGATTCAAAAGGAAATATGGCTCCATGTGTGTCTAGAACTCCATGCTCTAGAATTGGGTGTCTCTGGGATAAGAAAGTTAAAACTGTGGTGATCTGAGACTGGTCCCAGTCAGGCCAAGGCCAGCAGCTGGACAGGGCTCAACTCCAGCCTCTTTCTACTTGGAAACTATGGATCTATCTGGGTCAAGGACAGAAGACTGATGGATCCAGAACAGAGCCTGGCAGCATGCCTGCGTTCCAGCACAGAGCCTTAGTGCAGGAATGGCCCTGGCTGGGATGCCTGGTGTTCCAGAACCTGTCCAGAACAAGGCAGAAGGTGGAGTAGGGAAAGAAGGAAACTAATCCTGAGCTCCAGTGGACCTATAAATCTACGGCTCAGTGGCAATGAAAAGGGCATAGGGCTCTAGGAACTGGCTGAGCCTGGGGAGAGGAGTATTTATGCCCTGGTTCTGTCAGTTTTGTAACCCCCAGTGCCCTCTGGGGAAAAGGCTTTGGGGGTATGTGATTGTGGAAGGAAAGAAGTGATCAGCCAGGACCATTTTCAGACATCTCCCTCTCTGACCCCCTCCTGGGCCCAAAGATCTAGGCCTCAGCAGCCCTGGAAGTCACAGTCAGCCCCTAGGCTCCCTCAGGTTAGAGCACCTGGTGGGACCTGGCTGCTCAGGGCATAAGTGTGGCAGCAGAGGCGAGAGCAGGGCCAGGAGCAGGTGGTGGTGGCTGGCTCAGTGCAAGTGCAGGGAGCCTCCAGTCCAGGGACTACATTTCAAAGGGCAGGGGGACTGGAAGGGGAGGTCTCAGGGACACTGTGGAGAGAAGGCTCCCGGTACATGGCCACTGTGAAGGGGAGAGAGAGGAGCAGGAAGGAGAGTTAGGCACAGAGAGAGCTAGGTAGGATTAGAGCTCTGAAAGGGCTCCCCTCTCCTACACTTATCCTCTGGGAACCCCAGCCCACAAGAGGAGAGCTCCCCAAACCCCCAAATGCCAAAGCTTCCTGGCTTGACCTGTCATAGCAGGTGTCCTCTTAACACTTGTAGCCCCTGAGCTAAATATCCATGTCAAGGTCAATACCCTCCCATGCGGCCCACCTTTTCTTGAGTCCATACTCACCCTCCAGCAGCTTGGGCACAAAGTGGGCAGCTGCCTTGGTCTTCTTGACTCGATTTCCCTTCATGACTCGACCCTCCTTGTCCAGGCCCAGGTACCAGGCCCGGCCAGAACGCTGGCGATAGAGAGCAGAGGCGTACAGGACATAGTAATTCTCAAAGACGCACTCCTTAAAGCGACACTCAGCTGTGAAATGTGGCTGAGGAGACAAAGACCCAGGAAGGCACACACAGACAGAGAGACAAAAAGACACATCACTGGACAGAAGGGAGCCCTAGGAAGAACAAGCCAGGGTATAATCCATATATTTCAGGTTGAGAGGGCCAACTTCTGAGCCCATGCAGAAACTGGGAGAAAGAGAGGATGAGGCAGGCCTCTGAGGGTCAGGAACTAGTCTTTTGGGAGCCCTGGAATAAGAAGATGCCTTCTCTCCACTTACTCCCAACCTCCACCATCCCCTATCCTGAATGAATCTGGGGAAGTGAGTAATAATGAGTCTAGAGGAGTTAGGATGAGAAATGGGAGCCCTCAAAGGCTGAAAGAGTTCGACATTCAAAGAGCCTGGGAGTACTTGGGGGGCTGTGTAAGGAGTATGGATTGGAGGGACCCTAGAGGAGGTGCTCTGAAGTGAGCAGTGATGACAGGACATCAGCAAGAGCTAGAGGGAGAGGGAGTCCTGAACTACAAAATATTTGTAGTTGAGAAGGTTGTAGCTAGGGGAGTCCCCAAACCCCAGGCCACTCAGCCTCACTGTCTCACCGAGCTGTAGAGCAGCCCCTCAGCGTTCATAGCCATGTAGTGACCCAGCTTGGCACTCTGGATGGTGACCACGCGGAGCCCCACTGGGATCAGGTTGAAGTGGGCTGGGGGTGGAGAGAGAGGGTGTCAGTACCCCAGGCCTCGAACCCTCATCTGAGCTGCCCCCATCTCAGCTCCACCTCCTCCCTTGGGGGTCAAAGAGTCAGAATGAAAACAACAGAACCTGAAAGGGAATAGGATTGTCATCTCCTAGCCCCATCTCCCCCTTCCCACCCAGCCGCTGGCTTCCCGTCTCACTGAAAGAGCTGGTGTCCTCTGGGGTGCCCTGGATGCTCCCGTCGGGATTCGCCTGGAGGTAGAAACCCTGGCGGCAGAACAGTTTGGTGACGATGCCTTTGAGCTGAGGCTCTGGAGAGAGAGACATTCATCTTTGAAAATGACAGCTCTGTTCCCAGAAACATTTCTACACTTGGCAGGACCAGAAGAAAGAAAAGAAAGGAGAATGGAAGGAAGGAAGAGGGTCCCAGGGACCCAGCTCTCTGATCCTCCAAGCAAGCTGTCTCCCACCTCTCCTTGACTCCTGAGAAAGCTGGGGTGTGGGTCCCTTCTGGTTCTTCTAACCACCAGCTTTCAGTTTAATTTATTGAAATTTATTGAAATTGCTTAATTCCTACTCTACAGCTCAACCAGAAGTGGGGGGAGGGGAGAAGAGGGAAGAGGAAGGGGAGAGCTACAGCAAAAGGCAGAAGACAGAGGGAGACAGGCAGGGTGGCTGAAGGGGCAGTATGTTGGCTAACGTAGGGGGCAGCAAGGTGACCACAGGGTAGGGGCGCCGCCTCAGGAGTGGGGGTGGGACTGGGCCTGACGCTGACTCAGCACCTGCTGCTGCGGCTGCCGCTCGCTGGGCGCGGGCCTTGCCTTGGCCCAGCGCCGGTCTGTCTGACACTGACCCATCTATCTGTTGTCTGTCTGTCTGTCTGTCAGTCTGCTGGCTCGCGGGGGCCCAGCTCTCCCTGAGACTCAGCCAGGTAAATCGCCTGGGGTGGGGCACATTCGGTACCAAATCGAGGAAATGGGAGGAGGGGGCCGGGGAGCTGGCGAGGCAGCCTGAGTCACGTGGGGCCGTGTCCCACTCAAAGGGTGGGCTGCGGACCGTACCACTGTGGACGGCCGGCGGCGGGGGGAGGAGAGCGCGAAGGGCCACCCCTAAGGGAGCTGGGAGCAGGCGGGAGTGAGGCCAGAGGGACTGCCTGCCTGTCGTACCTGGACGGGGACCACACGCTAACCCTCACAACTCTCCTTCCCCGTCGCTTGCTCTAGGCCGACATCCCTGTACCTCCTTGGAGGTGGTACGACCCCCTAGTCTCGGCGCGAGTCTCCAGCCACGTACTGTGTCTGAGTTCCTCGAGGCAGAGGGTCCCCTGAGTCTGTGGGACCCGATTTTGGAGTCGAGTAGGGGGTAATGGAGGGTGCCCAGTTCCCTTCTTGAAGCGCAGGTCGCGGGAGGAGGGCGCACAGAGGGGCGGGCTGGCGAGGTAGCTGCAAGGACACCCGGGGGAGAGCTGGGGAGCTTGGCGCCGAGCCAGGCAAGCTCGGCCAGGAGGAACCCAGCCGAGGCGGGGAGGAGCGGGAGAACCGGGGCGGGGGCGGGGCTGCCGGAGCCGCAGGAACCCTCGGGGTCACCCAGGCGTCCGGAACCCCCAGGCCCCTCCACTCGGGATTGAAAGAATCGCGAGAGCCGGCACGTAGGCGGAGAACGGTGGGGGTGGGGACTCCTGTGTTGGGGGCGGCGAGCAGGAGCTGCGAGGCTTCGGGGCGCCCGGCTTAGCCCCTCAAGCCTTCCCCTTGCCCTCGAAAGCAAGGAGAGTCGGCGTTACGGACAAAAGAGAAGGGAAACTGAGGCATAGTCCGGGAGAGACTTCGTTGTTCTGGCCCACCCCCTTTCACTTTCGGGGAGCCCCCTCCATCCGGCCCCATTCTTCGGCGTCCCTGGCCTCAACCTCCCAGGCAGAGAGTCCCAAGGCCGGGAGACCCCGTCCCAGCCACTCACCCGGGCCGCGATCTGGCCGCGCGGGCCGCCCCCCGCACAGTCGCACCTTGGACAGCAGGATGAGGAGCTGCTTCTGGCAAAGGGACTTGGTGCCGCGGGGACACACGCGCCGCTGCGCCGACACGGGCCGGCTGCCCCCGGGCTCGCGGACCTCCCGCTTCTGCCGGATCAGGCTACTGGCCAGCGCCGCCATGGCGCCCCGGGAAGAGACACCCCCAAACCAGCAAGCGTCCGGAGCGCGCTGGGCTCCCCCAAAGAAGCCCGCTCACCAGGGCATGCTCGACACTACAGTCCCGACTCAGCGCCCCACCCACAGGACCTGAGGCTAAACCATAGACCCCTCCCCTCACCCCCCAGCCCCCGGCTCCCACCCTTGGGCTCCGTCCTAGCCCCACCGGACCCAGCAGCCTAGGTGCCTCTCAGTTGACCCCACCCTCGACTTTTGCCCCCTACTGAAAACTACCCCTTCCCTGCTCTCCAGTGTCCCTGTTCCCACTTCCCTTCCCTCAAAATTCCCAAGATGTGGCTCCAATATCCCCAGGCACCTTTCCACCCTATTTTGGGGCCCTGCTCGCCTGCCAAATCCACTCTTGTAATCTAAAAGGTGTGGGTCCTTAGCTTTGGGGATATATTAGCTCACCCCACCCCACCCCTACTAGGGCGCTGCCAATGTCAGGAAGGAACCCAACCTTGGTGTCTTCTTCATCCTCTAAGTGGAGAAGATCCCCCACTTTTTTTACTGAAATCCCCAAACACTATGTCTGGGAATATCCAGGCTGTTCCTGGTCAGAGAGAAGGGGATGCCAGACCCTGTCTCTGGACAATGCCTTTTTTTCACCAAGTCACTCCCATTTCTAGTGGTGCTGGGCTCCAAGCGGCTGAGCCCCTTTCTTCACCTTGTTACCCTCCACTCCTTTTGAAGTCACCTCCAAAGCCGCCCTTCCTAGTGGATACACCGGGTGGTTGTCTGGAGGTCCCTGTTACCTCGAAATAAGGAACATCGGGGTGTTTTTTTTTTTTCTGGCTGCCCCTTAATTTCCTGGGGAACAGCTGGTGCTGTTTAGATCCCACGCCCTCCAATCCAGGCAGCCCCCCGAGAGGAGTGCACCCACGTTGTCACTAGTCCCCAAATGTGCACAGGCCCCCTACAAGTCAGAGCGCATCAGAGCTTCCTGTCCTCCCCAAGACTGCCTATAGCACCCCCTCTTCCTTCCCCGACGCCCCTCAACCTGTCCTGTCTTGTTGATCCGGCGACGGGTGGCGCTGGCTCCGGTTCCAGGCTCCTCCCTCCCTGCCCCCAGCAAGCGGAGCTTCCCCCCACGCCTGGCTAGGCGCCCAGGACCCCAGGAAGGAGTGAGGGTGTCTCCGCAGAGCGCCCTGGTACAGCGAAGTCGGAGCACTGGGCCTGGCGGCTGGACCAAGCGCAGCGGCGGCAGCGGCGGCAGCGGCAGCGGCTGTTGGGAAGCTGAGGAGGCGGCGGCGACAGCAGCTCCCCCTCCTCGGAGAGCGGGCCCGGGGGCGGGGCAGGGGGCGGAGACGCTGGGGAAGAGGGGGGTGAAGCTGGGCGGGCGGAACCCCGGGGTTCCTTGGAGGCAGGGAGTGGGGACGGTCCTAGGGGCAGGCGGAGCTGAGGCAAGGCCGCATGTCTCGGGCTTCAGAGGAGGAGGGACAAGGAGGCGACTCCACTGAACGGAACCCTGGATGGGGGGAGAGGTTGGGCTTAAGACAGATGGAATGGCGGACGCCCCGAGAATAGAGAAAGGGACCCTACAGCCCGGGATGGGAGCTCACAACTGGATGAGGGAAATGGGGACAATAACTGAAGAGATAGAGGTAGTGGTGAGATCTAGCCTGGGGCGAAATCCGGCCTCCTTAATATCTGCTTTTGTGTGAGCCAAATTGGTCAGTCGCTGGTCTCCATACCGCTCTCTTTTCCACTTTTGTCAGCAAATACATTCCCCCCATCCTATTGACTCCTAAGAGAAAAGACCATAAGAACTAGGGGGAGATGGTTGCCGGAGGCTGGACCGGAGTGGGAAAATTGCTGGGCACAGATTTGGAATGTAGAGAGGCCGGAATGGAACGACCTATGCCAAGAATGGGGTGGGAGGATGGGGAGGAACCGGCGAGGAGGCCTTCTAGAACGGGATCTTTGGGCAGGGCGCTAGTTGTGTCTCCCAGGCGAGGGGCGAGCAGTCACCCTCCACGTTCTGCTGGCCAACAAGAAGCACTTTCCACGCCGGTAGGAGCAGCGTCTTTAATGGGCCCCGCCTCCCACGCCAGCTAAGCCGCCCCCCTTGCGTGCAGCCTTTGCCTCCTCCACCGCTGCGCGCAGGGCCCGGGTAGGGTCCCCGCGGAGCCGGGCCAACGCCCCGCGCAGCGCAGCGGCGCCGTCCCCCGCGAGCAGCTTTCGGCCACTCAGAAAATAGTGGGGCAGCATCCCGGCCTCGAGCACACGGCCCAGCTCATCCAGCAGCCCGAGGCAGCAGGCGCCCGCATTCTCCGGGCGCGCCAGATAGAGCGCAGGCAGCCGCTCGCACGCCCAGTAGAGCAACGTCCGCAGGAGGTAGGGCGCGGCGGCCCGGGTCCCGGCCACCAGCGGGCGCAGCAGGGCCTGGGCCGCCGCGTGCGCTTGCAGCAGCGGAGCGGGGATGCGCGCCTTGAGCGCCAGCTCCTGGCGGGCGAAGCAGAGCTGCCAGCCCGAAGCGCCTGGCCGCTCTGTGCCGCTGCCGGGCACCAGGTAGAAGGACGACTCAGAGGCCAGCGGGCCGGCCCACGAGTGGCTCCGAGCCCCCTCGGGCCAGCCGGCCACGGACACCACGGGGATCAGGTCGAAGAGCAGGAGGTGGCGCGGGGGTCCTGGCGTAGCCAGGAGGACAGTGGTGAACCCCGCGTGTCGGGCTGCGTGGACCAAGCGCGGGGCACCCGAGACCGGGAACAGGGACTCAGCGACCGCGACCAGAGAAGCAAAGAACCACGCAGCCACCTGTGCGGGGCACAATGTGGGCCACGCCTCCGGAGCCTCCGCTGGTTGTGGGACTGGGCTAACGACGGCTGCTTTGGTGACGTCACCATTCAGTTTTTTCGATGGTACGGCAAAGCCAAGATCGGTTACGTCTTGCCCAGGTGACTCGGGCCCTGAAACGTTACTAGGTGATTTTTCCAAAGACACCTGCGGCTCAGACTCACTGATGTAACCATGCGGCTGGTCCACCGAGCTTTGCCAGTCATTGGGACTTCCTTCGCTTTCGATTCGGTGGGCCGAATCACGTCCTCCTGGGACTGGGGGTCCTAGGCAATCCTGCCACGCCTCCCGGACCGAGGTTCCGCCTATCTGCTCTGGGAGACAGAGCCATGCGTAACAGGATTCCAAATCCAGTTGCAGCTCCTGCCCAGTGCCGTCTAGCGAAAACACCGGCACCAGCAGCGTGAAGCCGGCGTCGTAGTGAGGTCCCCGGGCGTAGGGACCTAGGGGTGCAGGCCCCAGATCCAGGGAGCCCTCGCGAATCCCGCCACGAAGCAGCAAGAGCTCTGCCTGAGGAGGAAAGCGGGGGTCCCTGCGGTGAACAAGACCTAAGGGAAAGAAGGCATTGTGAGGGCGTGACCCAAAGCCGGGACGGGGCTGAGACCTGCGAGTTCCCGAAGGCAGGGAGGGTTACTTACCCAGCAAAGAGAAGACAAAGTCCTTGGCCCGGAGGAGGTCTGGTCCCGGCTTGGGCCCTTCACTCCAGCTCTCCTGCACACCCAGCTCCTGGATCAACTGGGTTAGTTCCTGCAGCTGCGCCCCAGAGCAGAAGTCGATGTCCGTGAGGGGCCGGGCTGGGGCTGGGGGAGGCGGGCCCCACCAGGGAGCGCTCCCCCAGACCGTGGAAGCCATGTGGCTCTATCGTTTTGGGTTAGGGAAAACACGGACGTGAGAAAGCCTACACAGGCCGTTCCTTTGCTGCCGAAAAGTCGCCCCCGTTCTTTTCTCTTCCCGAGGCCGAGAGAGTGCCCCAGACACAGTCTGCCAACGGGTCTGAAGATGAAGGGCTCTAAATTTAGTCTTGAAAACGAACAAATACCTCCCCCGTCCTTGCCCTTTTCTCACATGCTAGTCCCCGCCCCCATGGACCAGTTCACCTGACTCAGCAGGTAAAAAGTAGCCCTTGGACCCATCCTACGGAATGCGATAGCCAGTCTCCTCCGCTGCCCCTTGTCTACCTCCCCTTACCTCTTTTTCGGAAAAGGCTTATGGTCTGCGGCTTCCCTCTTAGGGGTAGCTACAAGGGTTGGAAAGAGAATGGATAGAACGATTCAACAGGTAACTTCTTCCTGCTGCCCATAAGGCCACGCCCCAAATATGACCACGCCCCTTTCTGGAGCTTGTCGGGGTGGTTCCGGGAGAGCCCCTCCTCCAGTCAGAGTTCAGTCACTCTTTTCTCTTTGCGGAGATCTCGCGCTATCCTAGGAGTTGTAGTTTGTCTTCCGTGCTATCAGGGCGTTGGGGCCACGCCCTCACGTTCTTTCTTGTTCCGCTGAAGTAGTGCCTGATGGAAGTTGTAGTTTCTTTGGAGACAAACTGTTCCTTGTCTTTCCAATCCCAAATCAACCCCATACAAACATTCCTTGGGGTTGCAGCAGAGGAGTAATAGGATGGATCTGAATAGCAAACAATAATGGGGGACATATCCTAGGGCCTTGGAGAAATAGGGGCCTCTACTTTCCATGTGTGAATAGAGGAGCCCTGGTCACATGGATTTAGGAGGTTTCCTCCATGCAATTGTAACTTCATTTTGCAAATGAGATTGCACCCTAGAAAGGTTGCACATGACTTGTGCAGGGTCAGAGCTGAGCCAGAGAGGTGTTGGAAATGGGTTCCCAGGCTGGGTGGGGAGGCAGGCATCTCCTTGGAATCAGTGGTTGTGGTGTTAAGCAAGAACACACAGGTGGTAACCCAGAAATGGACATCTGACTTGGGGAAGGGACATACGTATTAGCGATGCCCACCTCAGACACACACGAGTGGTGGAAGGGAAAACACTTTGGAATCTCGCAGCTCTTGTGTGTACACAGAAGAGTTATCCAGGCTGAAAACCAAGACCAGAAGAAACTCCCAGCTGGACTGGGGCAGGGCAATGGAAAATTATCAAGGAAAGGAAATTGCTGTCAGTAACCAGTGCTATCAGGGACACAGCTTAAGTCCAAGATGAAACTAGGAGACAGAATAATAGGACAGAAAGATAGGAAACCAGGGACAAGCTCACAGATCAGACCAACCCATCACTGGACCAGGACTTCTTACATTTTCATTTCCCTGGGGACTGTCTCCAGAATGAGATGGGCCTAAGTCCATGGGCAAAAGACTGAGGAAAATTAGAGGCCTGTAAAGGAGGGGACTGTCAGAATCCAGAGCTCAATTTGGGGAGCACAGATCTCAGGGATTCCTAGTCACTAACAAAGAGACCTCTTCTTCCTCAGTAACAGAGAGCCCCAAAACATAGCCCAGGACTGGGGAGGCAGGTTTCCATACATCTGATTGTGACCTGAGAGACTAGATCAGGAAAACTGAAGACTGGGCTCTTTCTTCCAGTCTGGGGTAATCAGGCATCAGGCATCCTGATGTCTTACTTCCTCCCCAGAGGGTGACTTCTGAGCCACCCTAAAAAGAACCAAGCTCTCTGGGCTCTGCGGAAGCTTTGAAGATGCTGAGGATGAGTGACAAGGGAAAGGAAGGTTCCTCTAAACTCTAAAGCATTGCTATCCATTAGGATTTTCTGTGATGGTGGAAAAGTTCTAAATCTGTGCTGTCCAGTACAGTAACCACTAGCCGCACATGGCTATTGAGCACTTGAAATGTAGATAATGAAACTGAGGAAGAGAATTTTAAATTTTATTTAATTTTAATTAATTTTATATTTTAATAACCATATATGGCTAGTAGCTACTGTATTGAACAATGCAACTCTAGGGCCTTGGGGATAACGAGTTTGGCTCTGCTACTATGAAGGAGAGGCAGGAGCAAGGATAGCCCCAGTCCTCATAGGCCTTGTGGGGAGCCAGTGTCAGGAATGGGGATAGGATGGGTGCCCTCAAACAAGCACAGAACACTTCTCTTGCCTCTTTATTCCTGATGCACATTTGTCCCCTCTTTTTCCGAGGTTCTCATCACACACTGATATCCCCACTCCTTGATGGTCTCTGGTGATTTGCTGGGTACCTCTTGGCGAAGGCGCCTGGGAGATGGAGCTTCACACTTGTCCCTGCCCACTCCAAACTGTCTCTGGCGGGCATCAAAGACCACCTGTCCTACCCGGGTGCCTTGCCCGGGACAGTGGGGCTTCCAGTTGATTTGGGGAGGCATAGACATCTGGCGATAGTTCTGGCAGGCTGGAGGAATAGTATCCACAGGGTGGTACATCCAGTCTTGGCTACCTGCTCGCCGAGACAATGGTTGCAGCTCAATTAGTACAGGTACCTCTGAGAAGGTTTGCAGGTCATTGTAGATCACCTGCGCCTTGGAAGAGCAGGAGTTCGGGCTGAGTGGGACAGAAGTCCATAGTATGTGCTGCTCTGCATCCTCCTTCTGAGGAGTCTCCACAGATACAGATGACTTCATCGGGGACAGTGTTGACTTTGCGGTCTGAGGTGGGCCCAAGACTTGGACAGACTCAGTACCTGGAGCAAGGTATGGGTTCTTGTGGAGGTCAGGATTTGGGATAAGGCATGTGTCCTTGTGGAGGCCTGATTCCTTGGTATGGCCTTGAGTCTTGGGGAGGCCAGAGTCTCGGGTAAGGGCTGGGCCCTTATGGGGGCCAGGATCTTGATTAATTCCTGGGTTCTTGTGGCATTTGGGGTCTTGGGTATGTTCTGGGCTCCTCTGAGTTCCAACATCTTGGGTAAGACCACATTTCCTTTCAACTTCAGTGACTTGGGTAGGATGTAGATTCTTATGGAGGTCAGAATCTTGAGTAGGGCCCAGGCTCCTGTAGACTCCAGAACCTTGAGTATTCTTATTGTCTCTTGTAGTCTCTGGATTCTTGTAGTCTCCTGAGTCTTGGGTAAGGCCTGAGCCCTTATGGAGGCCAGAGGTTTGGACAAGGCCTGGGCTCTTGTGGAGACCAGATTCCTGGGAAAGGCCTGAGCTCTTGTTGACTCCAGAGTCTTGGGGAAAGTATGGGTTCTTCTGGGGGTCAGAATCTTGGGTAAGGCCTAGACTCCCATAGACTCCTGGATCTTGGTCATTTCCTGCACTCTTGTAACCTCCACATTCTTTAGAAGGGCCTGGGATGTTTTGGAGACCAGTTTTTTGGGAGAGATCTTGACTTTCGTAGAGTACAGTCTCTTGGTTTCCTTCTAGATTCCTAGAAACTCCAGTCTCTTGCATAAAGCCTGAGGTCCTCTGAATGTCAGAAGTTTGGGGAAATGGTGTGTTCTTGTGGAGGCCAGAGTGTTGGGTGAGACATGTGCTCCTAAAGATACCTGCATCTTGGGTAGGATCTAGGCTCTTTTGGGGGCCACAATCTTGCGTAATGACTGGATTCTTGTGAAGGCTAGAGTCTTGGGTAGGGCCTGGGCGCTTACGTAGGCCTGGATCTTGAACAAGGCCTGGGTTCTTGTAGAGGCCTGGATTTTGGGTAAGGCCTGGGTTCTTGTGCAGGCCTGGATTTTGGGTAAGACCTGGGTTCCTGGGAACTTTAGAGTCTTTTGAAGGGCTTGGGGTCCTTTGGAGGCCAGAGTCTTGGGTGAGGCCTAGACTCTCATGAAATTCAGGAGATTGGGGTTGGATTGGGGGTTGGGAAATGGTGGAGAACTGCAGAGGGATGGGAAACTGGGAAGAGGGGACAGACTGAGTAGACTTGGAGGTTGGGGGAGAGGTAGGAGTTTGTATTATGGTGGAGGGCTTCTGGTTGTTGGCAGCTTGATGAAGGACAAAGGATCTGGGAGAAACAAGAGGCAGAGAAAGAGTGCATGGTGGAGGAATGGTGCATGGTGAGCTCCGGGCATTGGTTGGAGAATGAAAGCAAGGTTGAGAAGGTGTAGCATCCTTGGAGTAGACCAGGAATTTGGGGTAGACTGGAGCTTGGGAGTCTGTGTTTCTCCTCTCAGAACTGCAAGGATGGAAGCTGCAGTAAGGGAAGGTCTTGGGCTGTAAGAACTTGTCTTTGGCATCATTTGAGATCTTCCATTCCATATTCCCCAACTCCAGGTAACCCAGTATGGATCCTGTGGAGGGCTTGGCACTGTCCTCACTACGTTGGTTCAATGTTGGCTTAGCTGTACCAGAGCTCACTGGGCCCTGTCCCTCTTGGGGCCTGGAAAGGGTGCCCAAGTACTTTCTGGAATATTCAGAGTTTGGCGGGGGGCACACATGGAATAAGTTCTGCCTAACCCTGCGGGCATTGTAGACCACATGGCCAGTGGAGAGGCCTTGGCTGAAGGCAGCCGGGGGAGAGGGAATAGGAGTTAGGATGTGAGTAGGGGTGGTGGCAGGGACAGGAGCAGGGACTGGAGTGGTAGTCATGGCCATGACCAATGCTGGGGCAGGGGTTGGGGCAGAGATTGGGACAGGGGCTGGTGTAGGGGCTGGGGCAGGAGTAGTGGCAGGGGCAGAAGTTGGAGGAGGGGCTGGGACAGAGGTTGGGGCAGGGATCAGGGTATGGGCGTGAGTATAGTTTAGATGAGCCTGGGCCAGGGTGCGGGCTGGAGTGTGGACTGTTATGTGCTCAGGACTGTGGCCCAGGGTGTGGACTAAGGTGTGCTCAGGGCCCTGGGCCTTGGCGGGGGTGTGCTCAGGGGGATGGCTGGGAGAGCAGATCTGAACCTTGGGGTGGGTGCGCTCAGGGGGGTGGCCTGGGCAGTGGGTCTGGGCCTGGGCAGGGGTGTGCTCAAGGGAGTGGCCTGGGAAGCAGATCTGAACTTTGGGGTGGGTGTGCTCAGGCGGGTGGCCTGGGCAGCGGGTCTGGGCCTGGGCAGGGGTGTGCTCAGACGGGTGGCCTGGGGAGTGGGTCTGGGCCTGGGTGGGGGTGTGCTCAGTGGAGTGGCCTGAGGAGTGGGTCTGGGCCTGGGTGGGAGTGTGCTCAGGGTGGTGGACTAGGGAGCGGATCTGAACCTGGGGGTGGGTGTGCTCCGGGGGGTGGACTGGGGAGTGGGTTGGGGCCTGGGTCGGGGCATGGATTGGATCATAGTCTGGGGTCTTAGTCTTGCTCTTCTGGGGCAAGTGGAGTGGAACCGTGTCCAACTTGCTCATCCTGGGGAACTGGGAAGATGTCTCTTGCTTGGAGATAAAGGTGGCTTGGGTCTTTAAGGCTGGGACCTGAGAGGCCTCCCCAACTCCCATCATCCCCTCCTTCCATAGTCCCCATGGAGCCTCCACGGGAGCCCTGGCCTGTCCATACTGAGGTGGCATGCAGCAGCACCTAGAAGCTTTCTCATCATTCGTGTCTGGTATCCAGGAGTCGAGGTGTTTAGGGTGCCCGAGCAGGAGGCTTGGGTGATGATGGAAGCGGGAAGAGACTCTTGAGAACAGGTTCTTGGGATCCACGGAGCAGCGCATACACATGGGATGACTGCCTATACAGCTGGGTTGCTTGTCTGCAGGGAAAGGTGGGATGGACAAGGCTGGGTTCCTGGGAGGCTGAGAATGGGGAGAGGGATAGAAGAAAGGAGACAGACCCACATCCCCTTGAGCCCATGCTGGGGCCCACTCACCTTTGGGGAAAAAATGATGGAAAAGAATCCGCAAGGAGCTCTTCAGATGCTTCCAGAGCTGAGGGGAGCAGGAGAGGGGAGAGTCCAGAAGTAGGTGAGCCCTGAAGTCCCACCCTGGCCACATTCCAACAGCCCTCTCACCTCAGCTCCTTCAAGACCCCAGAGCTCCCCCAACCCTGGTGCCCAAACCCCGCACTGACCAGAATCACCACATTGATTCCCACATTGAGCAAGATGAAACTGCCCAGAATCAGAAGAATTGAGTCTCCTAGGTCCTGGCACTTCCTGAGGTTGGTGCCAGAGCACACTTGGGCTCTGTGGTGGGCTCGCTCACCCATGGCCGGGGGTCCCAGGACTACCTGGGCCCCCTGGCCCCCATATACTCACTAGGATCCAGAGTCCTCTGGTGGGGGAGGGGGAGAAGGACTGGATCATAATGGGGCAGGTGGTTGGGGTCACAATGAAGGAGGGGGAGGAAAAGGAGGGCCTAGGGTGGCATTCCGTGGTAACTGGGTCCAGGTAACCCGAGCCTGGGCAGTCAAACAGGGCTGGGAAGACAGCACACCTCCCCTCCCACCCTCATTTGTTCCCTCTCTGCCTGCTGACTCACTCATTCAAACACTCACGAGTTCCATCCCCTTGACCACTCCCAAGACTGGGAAGACCTTGGCCTCAGAGCCCTGGAGAAGGCCTGGCTGGAATCCAGAGCCCTGGCGGCCTTCCTGCCACTCACTGGGCCAAGGCCTACATCTGCTCAGATGTGGAACCCCCATGTCTGGAATCTGACCTCAGCTTCTTACATTGGGCTGAAACTCCTTTGGGGACAGGGAGAGCAGAGACACAGAGTTGGTGCCCAGAGACCAGTAGTTTGGAGTCTGCAGCTGCAAGATCTGCTTAGTGCATGGTGCAGGACCAGGGGGATCCTGCTGGGAGGACTGTGGTCAAGGGGAAATTTATGCCAAGAAGGAGACACTGGCTTCTCATTTCAGGAAGCCAAGGCCAGGGACCCAGGTTGGCAGAAGGAGTGGTGCTTCCAAGCCACAGACCACCACAGTGTTTCCTGGACTCTGTTGCTCTTTATTCCTCTCTCCATGCCCTGCCCCACTGCCTGCTGTCGCCGCTGGTCAGTTAAATTTCCCCGTCCGGCTCCTGTGCACCGACGGCCTCGAGGCCAAGGTGGAAGGTGGCGGCAGTGAGTTGGCTCGCGCTCTGCTCTCCTGCACCTGCCGCTTCAGTTCCAGGCTGTCGTACACCTGGTGGTTGGTATTGCCCCCTGGATTCCGTCTGAGTGGCACAAAGGTGGGCGGAGGTGGGGAGAGCTCAGCAGCCTGGACTTCGGGCAGGCGCTGGGAGGAGCGGGAGAGCAGGGCTGGGCTGGGAGCCGGGGCCCGTTGGTATGAGGCCTCGCCCAACACCGTGAGGGAGGTGGAGGTAGTCAGAGGGTGCCGAGCGGGCAGAGCCTCAGCCCATTCAGCCGCCCGGCGCCGGACCTCATGAGGATCTCGGGAGCTGTAGCTCAAGTGTCCCGTGGATGGGTGGGGGCTGCGGTTGGGCTGGCTGTAAGCGTGGCTGGGGAGGCTCCGCCGGTGGGACTGAGGGGAGTAGGGCTCTCGAGCCTCGGGCCGGGAGACCCGGCGCACCAGGACACAGGGAGGCTCAGAGCCCTCCAGAGCACGCCGCCGCTGATCCCAGGAGTCATACAGTAGCTGGCCCCCTGAGGAGTAAGGGCTGTGCCCCCCGGGGACCCAGGAGGGGTTACGGAGCAGCTGGCGGGGAGGTGGTGGGGATGAGGTCCACTGCTCAGTCTCCATATTGCCCCAGATGCGGGACTGTGAGCAGTGGGGCCTGTAGGACTGCAGCCTCAGCTCTGACTTGGCCTCCACACGCTTTGGCATGCAGCGCAGCTCAGGTGACAGGTAGAGAGAGGGTGGTGGCAGGCTGGCCAGAATCCCACCCTGGCGGCCCCACAGCCTCATGGGGGAGGGCAGGCCCATTCGGTGGTAGAGCCCTCCCCAGCCCCGCCGTGGGTACTTGGGATATGGGAAAGACAGGTCATCCTCCTCTTCCAGGTAGGAATCCAGACCCTCCCCATCAAAGCAGGGCATCGGCCGCAGCTGTGACATTTTGCGGCTGCAATGTTGGCTACGGAAGACTGAGCGGTTGTGGGGACACTGTGTGGGGTTCTTCAGCCTCTGCTGGTGGCTGCGGCTTCGGCGGTAGCGGCGGTGGCGGCAGCGTGAGCAGTGGTTGCGGATGTGGTGATAGGAAGAAGAGGAGTAGCAAGTGGGCCGGGCCATCTTCACTTGTACAGGGTCCAGGGTGCAGTAGATGTGGACGTCTTGGGCCTTGGCTGATGAATCTTTGGGAGAACTTTCACAAGCTTGCAAGATTTCATCTGAGGGAGGCAAGAGTCCATGAGCGCAGGGCAATTGTCATAAGAGTTCAGGGTTGAGAACACCAGGGCCTGGGTTTCTAGGGCTGTGGTCGCATGGTGGTGCGCAGACCCTACCTCTCTAGCTATCATACTTACTTTTTTGATTAATCCAGCAGATCATCTTGTCTAAGACATTCTGGAGCCCATGCCACATCTGGGGGGTGGGGGCGGTAGGGTAGGGGGGTGAGAGTGAAGGCCAGGCTTTCCACTCCCACCCTCCACCCCTATCCCAGCCAAGACCACTCCTGCACGTAGAGGTGCAGGCTGCAACTGGCTTCTATCCTCAGCCGTCTTTATCCCTAGGGGTGGTTCACAATCATCACTGACCACAGTTGCCATGTTGATCCCAATGTTGACAAGAATGATGAGGCCCAGGAGCAGGAGTAGGAAGTCCTCAGCTTCCTGGGGACCTTCTTGGTATTGATTGCAGCACCCCAGGGTGTCATACCAGAGCTGGTTTTCCATGGTGGGGGGGTCCTAGGGCCACCTGGGCCGCGCCCCCCCACCAGCCCCGACCCACACTGCACTCATGCCAGGACCTGGGGACACTTACCAGCTGGTGAGGCAGCCGGGTCATAATTAGGCACTTTGGGGGGAGTCACAATGCAGAGGTGGCAGCTCTTTTATCCACTTGGCTGGCCCTATAGATAGCCATCTCTGCCCTTGGCTCCCAGTCAGCGAAGCCCAATCCCTAGGTATCCCAGAGTTCAGTCTGTCCCTCTGTCTCCATGGTGGCTTGCTTAACTCAACACCTGATTCTTGATTTGAAAATATGGTAGCTACAGTTGTGAGACGATCTTCACAGGAACTGAATCATGCATAAAGATTTCCTCCATTTTGTTCTTTTGAGACATTATGGCAGCTTATGTAGCCTGTTGGTACTTCCACCCATGCTTACTTGGGTCCAGCAGCTAGGGTGACTAGATGGATGAATGACAGCAAGAGTCCCTTCTGGGATCACCCCACGGTACCATTCCCTCCCTGTCCTGCCCATTTGCCTGTCATAATCCCTCTAGCACCCACCATACCCACCCCCTCCTGGCCAGGGATTGCAGCCTTCCGTGCCGGTGCTCGATGAGCCTATTGGCCCTTTTGCTTCAGAGCAAGACTGACTTCTGCCTTGCTGGGGTTGCTGCTTCTGCCAGGGACCACTCCCAACCATAGTTCCTCTCCTTCCTAACCAAATGCCATCCCACTGAGCCACCCTTCTAAATTGAAAAACTGCTAGCTGCCACCTTAAGAAAACCACATGAAATTCACAAAGCACAAAATAGATGTAATTGTTGGTATGACAAAAAGAGTCTTCGATTTAAACCAGGTTCATTACTGGGGTCTGTGAAAGTGGTGCCCTGGGGACCTCAAGTCATTTGTTTGCACAGTGAACAATTCAGCAGAACAGAGGAACAGCTTTTGGTGGTGAACATGATGTACTTTATACAGAAGTCGAATTATAATTCAGGTGATCACACCTAAAATCTATATAATGTCATAAACCAATGTTACTTCAATAAAGAAAAAAAAAATAGAGAAACAGCCAGTGGGCATTTCCCATCAAGCCTCCAAACACATAGGAGGTGCTCGATGCATACTCACTGAATGGAATCAACTTAAAATGTTCAATTATGATAGTTGAATGAAAATCATCAGAGAAGCAGGGCGATTCACAAAAGGCCTGTACCTATCCTGAGTACATTCCAGGAACCCATCTGGTATGGAAGGTGAGGTCCAGCTCCTTCAGCCTGGGCACACTCACATGGCTCCTTGTTCCCGGGTTGTGTATGTGCACACACTTGTACATGTGTGCATGCATGTGTGATCCCAACTGTCTAGGAGTAGGGTTTCCCTGCTGTCCAGTGGATGGGATATTCTGATGAGTTCCATGGTGGACTGAAGGTGGGAGACTGTGATGGGCCAGGCTGACTCAGTGGCAATGGGGATCTACCTGTGAGAGGAGGGGGATGGAGCACCTGAGGCCGTGAAGTTGATCCTTGGTGCCCTTGTGACCATGAATAAGTCACTTGGTCTTTCTGAGCCTCAGTCGCATTTGTGACATGGAGGTGCTAATCAGAAGAGTGAGGTCACAGAGGGCTGTGATGTTATGATGAGGCAGCCCTTGAGAGTGTCCCCAATATCTCTTCCTCTGCTCCAAGCCTGCTCCAGGGTACAGGGGCTTCAGATTCTGACTGGGGAACTGTGAGGGCCTGGATACTGTCACTCTCAGGATCCCTCCCCGAAGAAACCAGGGCTTAAGAGGGAACCACACCTCACCCATAGCTGCAGCCTAAACCTGGGCTCTGGCAGGAACCACATCTCTGAGGGGCTAGGGCCATGGGGATGAGGGTTTCTCTTCTAGTGCAAGAGTGCCTGGGGATCTGGGTTGGGATTCGGGGGGCTTCTCTCGGCACTAAATAAAACAGGGTAGAGTCAGGTGGGAGTCTTACCAGCAAGAAGGGCCTGGGAAAGGGCTGAGGACAAGGGCTGAGGAGGCCAAGAGTTTGACGAGGGTCCTCAGGGCTTGCTAGCCCTGTTGCCAGGGAGATCATTCCCTTAGCAACTAGGGCTTCTGGGTGCGGTGTGGGCTCTGGCACCCCCCACACCACCACAAACCACCTCCTCTCTCCTTTTTATTCTTTTCCCAGTCACCTCTCTGTCAGGGAACGGTATACCCAGTCCTTGCCCATCCCCTCAGCAGTGCTGGATCTGGAGGCCAAGGGATAACAGTGGGACAGGGCCTCTACCTCCCGGGTCAGCTCCCGAAGCCGCCGCCTCACATCGCGGGCATCATACGCTATGCGGCCTGAGGAGCGGCGCTGGGGGATATCAGGGACGATTGCTGGGCCCCGGATGGGTGGCGGGGTTGGCGGGGCTGGTGAGCACTGCTCCTGCTCCACCTTGGCCCCCGCCCCTGCCCTGCCCCCACTGTTCTTGTGGCTCAGGGCCTGAGGGCTGGGGGGTGGAGGGTTCACAGGGTACACGTAGGCCTCTAGGCCCAGCTCTGACCGCATCTCTCTTTTCAGGGGTCTTTCCTCTATAGTCTGCTGGAAGCGGATGGTCTGGGAAGGCAGCTCCACGGTGTCCTGGGCCCAGGGAGCCCAGAACCCCTGGGGAGATTGGAAGCCTTCCCAGTCCTTGGGGCGATCCCAGTTGTGGGAGCAGATTACTGGGTGCTGATGTAGGAGCTTCTCGTCATTGTCAGTGTCTGGGGCCCAGGCTACTGGGCGGTGGGCACGGCATGCTGAAGAACCTCGATGGCGATGGCGGCGAGTGGGTGGAGGGGTCACAGTCATTTTCACAGGGTCCAGGGTGCATCGAAGGTGGACTGCCGGGAAGCTCTGCTTCCGGGGCTGGGTCTGCTTCCCAAGCGAAGATGACTTACAAGCTTCTGTGGATCGGGGAGAGGTGAGAGGCTGGTGAGGAGGCTGGCTCCTACAGGGAGGGAGAGGCAGGGTGCAGGGAGAGAAGCTGCACAGCTATGGTGTCTGAGAGGAGACAGCAGGAGGGGAAGGAGCCAGCTTAGGGTCAGGGCTAGAAAGCCTGGTTTCTGCCCCTCCTACACCCCAAACCCCAGCCCCTGCTTACCTTTCTCACAAACAATATGGAACACTTGGTGTAAGAAGCCACGGAGTCTGTGCCAGAGCTAGGTGGGGGAGGACACAGTGACCCCAGGCAGGCCCTGGCCACCAGGCCCGTCCCCCGACCCTGCCATCCTACCAGCACCCTCCTGCCCGGCCCCACCCTGACCAGTGTCACCATATTGATGCCAATGTTAATGCAGACGATAAGGCCCAGCAGCAACAGGAAGGAATTGCCCAGATCCTGGCAGTTGTTGGTGTTGGGGCTGTGATACGAGGCCCACTCAGGTGGTGGCCACTCAGCCATAGCCATGGGGGTCCCTAGGGCCACTGGGGCCCCTAGGCCCCCAGCCCACTGTGCCCCCAGTATCCACCTGCCCTCCTGCTTGTCCCAGAGGCTGCTGGGGGTAAACGGGTCACAATGATGCTGGGGCTCTCCCTCACAATGTGCCAAGAGGGAGAGTCTGGGGCCCATGGTTGACCCTCCAGCCTGGGCCCAGGCCTTGGCAGGAGCCAAACCCTTCACCTTCCATGCCTCTCCTGTAGCTAGCCATCTGGACCAGCGCATGGGCCCTCTGGCCTGTCTGGTGTCTGCCCCTATCAGCACCTGCCTGGTTCTTCACACCAGTCTCTGACTTCTGCACAGACACGGCTCCTGATCTGAACTCCCCCAAACAGCTCTATTACCATGGTGACCTTACTCCAGCACCCACTCCCCCTTTCTCTCAGACCTCAGAGCTAGGAGCTGTTCACTGAAAAGGGCTGTGGGCTCAGAGGCCCTCCTGCTCCCTCATTGGCAGTCACTTCCCCAAGGCTTATTTTTTCACAGGCCCCGCCCCACACCACCCCCATAATGGCAGGCACAACCAACAGTTAAACTTTTATATTTACAATATTCTCTTCATCTTTTGCCAGGTTTAAAAATGTGTACAGAGCCGCGAAGGGTTGGGGTGGGGATATGGGATTGTCAGGGAATTGTTCTGGGGAGAGGGGCTGGGTATTGGAGTCCGTGGCTGAATCATGGGGTCCCCCAGCCCCCCTCCCATACCCCAGTTTGTGGGGCATCTGTCTACAGGGTTCAGGGCCCAGGTCCCTAGCATTTAGAGGGCATGGCTGTTTGGAGAGGAGCCGGACCAGGCAGGGAGGGGTGGGAAAAGAACTAAGTTTCCATGGGTGGAGGCGGGAGGAGAAGGGACAGTCAGGAGGCAAAGTTCCCGGGAGCCAAGACGAGGGATTCTGGATTTAGGTGTCAGTGGAAGACAGCACCCCACCCCCTACTCAAGTTTGGCACTAACAAACCCACAAAATGCCAGCAGATGAGGATTCTCTCCTTCTCCACTGGTGTCTTTTAAAACCCTTCCTAACTTCGTTCTTTTCCCCAGAGGCTCAAACACTTTCTCCTCTGGTCCCCTCCAGGTAGTCACCTCACACATGTCCTTTCAAATTCTTCCTGCTGGTATCAGCCCAAGCCCCATCTCCCACTGCCCCCTCCATCTGTTCCTCAGCACAGCTGACCTCATTCTCTCCCCAGCCTGTCCTGTGAAGCCTTTCTCTCCTGCTCTCCTCCCCTCCATCCTCCACCACTCCTTTCCTTTAGCCCTGGTGGCCAAGGGAAGAGGAGGCAGGTCAAAGAAGGGAGTGGGAAGCCGAGGGAGAAGCTGGTCTGACGCTGAGATGGAGATAGCTTCAAAGAGAGGGACAGAGATGGGGGAACGGGGAACTGAGGCACAGAGGGAGGGATGAGACATAATAAGGAAAGGAAACAGACAGGCAGGACCCCTTTTGCTGCCACTTTCCCTCCCCTGTATCCACCTGCCCCTACATTTACCTGCCCTGGCCCAGGACTGGGGAATCCTTGGCACACTTTGGGGGTCTTCTCCTCTTAAACTCACCTACCCAGTTTGGCACGATGAGCAACGGTCTGAAGACTGAGGGAAAGGCTGTCCCAGACCCCGATGAGGGCTTTGGTTAAACATGCATGGCCTCTGTGGGTGACAGGTGCCACACCCCCGCCCCCTAACTCAGCATCTCTAGGGGAGGGAGAGGCAGAGCTCTCCCCTCAGGTCCGCTGAAGTCTGTTCCCACCTGCTGTGTGAGGAGGAATTAAGTGCTGGGCCTGAGGCCTGGGGGATGCAGGGAGGTGCTAGAGAGAAAGGAACCAACCGTCTGCATGGGAAAACACACATCCACATGCAGGAACATATTTCCACTCAGAGAAATGTGTCCCAGACCCATGGGAAAACAAATTCCCAGGCAGCACAGGGATGCACGGATCTCCTCCCATCCCCCTAGCAGGGAATCTGTGTCTGTCATCTGTGGAAGGCGAAGCCAATCGGGGAGAACGTGTTCCATCTGACTTGTGCCACGGGGGTTAAACATGCTTCGCTGGGGTGGGAGTGGGGGGACAGGGAGGGGGGGCTGTGATTTCCTCACTACTTCCCAGGCACCACCGTGGGTTGTCTGGTGGCCAAGGGTCACTGTCCGTGAACACACCACTTCCAGGGTCTCCATGGGATGGGGAAGGGGGAGGAGGTGGGAGAAGGCATGAGGGAACAGGATTCTGGGGTACAAATCCCCGCAGAAATTCTTTGAGGGGGCCAACATGTGTCCAGGGCGGCAAAAAAAACCTTACCCTGCACATGGGAAAACACACCCCCTCATGAGAAAGCACACCTCTGCGTGGGAAAATGCTCCCACGCTTCCACACACCGAAGACTGGTGTCCCAGCGGAGGGCAAAAAACGCCCTCCAGTTGTACAAAGGCCCAGGTCCAGAGAAGAGAGTGGGCCTCTCTGCATGGGCAAAACACGCATCCCGGTGAGGAAATCCACGTCCACCTAATGCTCCTCAACGTGTGACAGCTCCACACGAGAAAAGCCTGTTGCCAAGTCCTCCTCCCTGCCTTCTGAGTGGCACTTCCCCAGGCCGGGAGGGCTGGGGAGGAGGGCCTCCCCAGGCCACCCCCTATACCCGAGTAGTGGAGTGGGGGTGGGGTAGCGTGTTGTTGTGGCTGGGAGCGGAGGAGGGAGGCGGAGGGAAGGGCCCAAAGGGATGGAGAGATGGGGGTGGCGGGGGCGGCGGGGGCCCCAGGCCACTGGGCAGCAGGGTCAGGGCCCCGGGGGCCAAGAGAGGCACATCGTCCGGTGCCCGGCGCAGGGCCAGGGTGTAGTCGGGTGGGCAGGCAGGGCGTAGGGCTTCAGCAGGGTCCGCCCCAACGCCACCACCCCGCTTCAGCTGCAGTGACACCAGCTCCTCCTCTGGTGGCAGCTCGCGGCCGGTGGCCGGGAGCAGGGGGCCCCCACCGGGCACACCGGAGCCTGAGCCGCCTGGTGGGCTGAGCCGCCTGCACCGCAGCTCCTGCCGCCGGTCCCGCTTGTAGTATAGGGCGGCAAAGGCGAGGATGTTGAGGAAGAGGAGGGAGGCGCCCACAGCCACAGTGACACTTAGCTCCGTGGAGTAGTCTCGTGAGTCCCCGGGGAAGCGGTCATAGGCCCTGGGGCCAGGCTCAGGCTCAGGCTCAGGCGGCAGGGTGGCAGGTGGTGGGGGCCGGCGTGTGCCTGGGGCACCGGGTGGTGGGCGAGGCGGCCAGCGTGTGGCATAGGGAGGCAGGCGCGTGGTGGTGGTAAAAAGCTCTGTGTGCAGGTTGTGCAGGTGAGGCACGAGCTCCAGCCAGAAGGCCACCTTGTTGGCGCGATAGTTGTCACGCACACGTGGTTTCAAGCCGATGTGCAGGTACTGCTTCTCCTTGCTGTTGAACTTGCTCCACACCACCTCCTCAAAGCGGTTGGGCTTGGTGTGGATGAACTTGGTGTCCTGCGGCACCGGCTGGTTGGGGTCACTGTGGGCACAGGAGGGCAGGGAAAGGAGGAGTGAGGGTGAGGCTCCGACGGAGGTGTGAGAGGAAAGGGGAGGGAGATAAGAGATGCAGAAAGCCAGGGAGACAGAAAGAAAGTCAGAGAAAAAGAGGGAGGCAGAGAGATAGACACGAAGAGACAGAGAAACTGCCAGAGACAGGGACAGAGAGACAAATAGGGATGGAGACAGACTGCCAGAGATGAAGACAGAGGGCCAGAGATAGGCAGAGACAGAGATAGCCCGTGGGAGAGGCAGAAGCTGAGACTGAGCAAGATAGACACACATAGAAACAGAGACAAAGACACAGGAGAGACAGCCAGGGCGAAACCAGCAAGCAAAAAGGAAACAGATCAAAGAGCAGAGGGAGCGGAGAGATATGATAAATTTCAAGACAGATGTAGAGACAGCAATAAAGAAACAGACACAAACCCTTACACATACTCAGACACAGACTGGAGCAGTCAGACAGAGGGGCAGAGCACAGGGAGGAGACAGAGAGAAGGTGGGTAGGCAAGGGAAGGAAGGACAGACAGACATGGAGCCAAAGCCACCAAGTGAGCCCACCCCCAGAAAGGACAGGGACCTCTCTGTCTAACTCTGCTGAATCTGCAGCATGCAACTCAGTGCCTGGCACAGACAAGGTGTCCAGCAGGTGTCTGAGTGGAGAAGGCAAGAGCACCCTAATGGAGGAATGATGGCCGTGTGAAGGAGAGAAGGAACTGAGGATGGAGGGTGTGTGCGCCTTGGCCTGCAAAGGTGCCCCACCCAGCCCCTCTGGCCCTCACCCAGTCTTGGCAAAGTTGGTCCAGTAGGTCATGACCACAGCGCTGAGCATGACGTCATTCTTGGAGAAGTTGCAGGGGAAGAGGTCAGTGGCACCCACCATGGGCACACCAAAGACGTAGGGTAGCTCGTCCCCGTGCGCTGCGTCTGCCCACTCGGGCCGGCCTTCAGCCTGGCAGTGGTGGTAGAAGGTGTAAAAGTAGACAGGGGACTGGTAGTCGGCGTGCAGCTTGGCGGTGGCCACAGCTGGTGCCACCCACTGGTGGTCAGTAAAGAGTGCCAGCAGGGTCTTGCGCCGCATCTCGCCATTGTCCCGGTCGGCCCAGTCTGTGTACATAAACTTGATGGTCTCCCGCAGCACATCCTTGCCCTCCGGGTAGCCATACAGGTTGTCCACAAAGTTGGAGACTGTGAAGTCGAAGGCGCTGGCGGACACACCGTCCTCGCTCTCTGCGGAGTCCTCCACGAACTTAAGGCCCTCTCCTTGATTGACGCCAATGAGCATGTCATAGTTGAGGAATTCTCCCTGCTGCATGAGGATCTCAGGATCATCAGGAACAACGTCACCGTCCACCACGGGCCCAAAGGCGATGTGGTAGCTGGGGAGAAGGGGTCACGGTCTCATTACCTGCTCATGGCTTCCTCTTTGCTCACAGCCTGCTGGGCCTCTGCCCAGAAAACCCTTTTCCCCGTGTTAAAATCTCCTGAGTCCTTCAGGGCACCTGGCCTCTCAGGAAATCTTCCCTGAAGCCCTGCATGGTATCCTGTGCACACCTGCTCTGTTTAGGCACCTCCACTTAGGGAAGGTGTCTGAGAAAGAAGAAGGCAGAGCCGCTAGAGGGCCTGAAGCCCGCTTCTCCTTGCCAAATGGAATGCCTGCAGGCACCTCTCAGCCTCAACCTCCTTGGAAGCGGCAAGGACCTGGCCCCCTCCCACCCTCATACCCATACCGGGCAGGCTGCACATCTTGGTCCACCAGCTCCCGGGAAGGCTTCCGGCGCAGACACTCCACAGCTTCAGCACTGTCCTCCCGGTCGCAGCCCACCTTGGCTGCCAGCAGCCGCGTGTACTTGAGCGGCTGGTAGTTGACAGACCAGCTGGAAATGGCAGTGCCACTCTGGGCGATGGCCTTCTGGAACAGCCCTGGCAAGACAGACCGGCTTCAGGCTGGGTGGTATCAGCCCAAGAGAGAAGGGGGAGCTGGTAGGGTCAGGGGTGTGGGAAAGGAGAAGGGAGGGGCAGACTGAGGAGGTTGCTTGTACCTTCTGAATGATGGGAGAGGATCAGAAGGTTGACACAGGAGGCCCCTGCCCCGGACCCAAAGATGGTGATGCGCTCGGGGTCACCCCCAAAGTGAGCAATGTTTTCACTGAGCCAGCGCAGGGCCTGGATCTGGTCCAGGAGCCCATAGTTGCCTTTTGCAGCCTGGTCCCCAGTGCTGAGAAAACCTGGAGACAGAGGAAGAAAGGGACTTCCTGGGGGTGTAACAGTGCCCTTGACCCCTTCTGGGTAGCTCAGTCCAGCCTGGAAGCCATTCTGCTTCTGCTGGGTTTAGAGGAACCCTGCCCACCAAGACTCCCTCCCAGACTCCAGTCCCTAGAGTTGGCTGCCCACCCTCACCGAGCACCCCAAGCCGGTAGTTGAGTGTGGCTACAATGACGTTGCCATAGGCAGCCAGGACGGAGCCATCGAACATGTTCCCGGTGCCCTCCATGTAGGAGCCGCCGTGCAGAAAGAGCATCACAGGCTTCTTCCCAGAGTCCCGGATATCTGCGTGGGGAGGGGGCGGGAGGGTGGGCCAAGATGTGGGGGACAAGAATACAGTCAGACCAGAAGCAGCACCACTCAGCTCCCAGGCCTGCCGAGGACCAGCCCAGAGCTCAGGGGACATGTCACTCCCATCCCTGGGGGGCAAGACCGGATACCCCTCCCTCCCTCCCCAGCTATCCCTGGCAGAAGGTCCCTCCCCACCTCCTGCCAGCCTGCCCCACAGCACTTCTCCAAATGCTGGGCAGACCTTCCAAGAAGCCTAACAGAGGTGGGGGTGGGGGGTGGCCCTCCTCAGGGCATCTGCTGGATCCAGGGAACCCCCTCCCCGAACACACACAGTAAATCTCCTTCCTGCTCCGAGGAAGAGCGAGCTCCCAAGGCTGGTACTAGAGCTAGAGATGCTGGGAGGGTCCTGGCATCTCCTCAGACTCAGGCCTTGGGCCTCAGCTCCACATGGTAGCCTGGTCTGTGGGTGAGGGGGTGCCAGGCCCTAGGGTCCCTGGGGGCTTGGTCTCCTCCCCGCCCTAATTCCTTTCTAGGTCACCTCCCCAGTTACCATGGCAACCCCCAGCCTAATTACTGTGGCAAGAGGAGGCAGGGTGGGAAAGAGCCTGCTTAATGAAGCCAAGGTACAACTTCTAGTCTCGGACCCGCCCCAAACTGGCCTGAGCCCTGGGTTCTGCACTGGACCCCTCTCTTGCCACGTCCCCAAAAGATCCCATAATCACTACCACATGTAGTAGGCCCTTGAGGCACTCCAGAGGGGACTGAGGAGTGACTAATTCCAGAAGAGGGTGGGAGTCTGAGAGGGCTTGCCAGGGTCCCCAAGGTTATACTAAGTACCCTCCCCTGCAGCCCCTCCATGATTCAGCCACAGTGCCAAAGCTGGGGTCACCACTGTCCCTCAGGCCCTCCTCTTTCTTGACACCTGCAATCTCTGACTAGCACTCAGCAAACAAGAGCCAGGCCTGGGTCTCCACAGCTGGTCCCCAGCACCTCTGCCACCCTCCTTCATCCTGCTAGAAACTTTACTCCTGCCAGAAGGTCAACCAACAAGTCACTAAGACACTCCCCTCCACCCTCCACAGACAGCTTCCTGCCTCCTGTCTCCTAGGACCTTCTCTGCCACCTCCCTCAACCTGACTTTGGCCAGGAGCTCCTAGGTGGGCAGTGCCCCCTCTGTGTCCTCCCCAAATCCTGTTCTTCCCTGAACTTCCAGTGGGCTTCCAGCAGTTCAGGCTAGAGTCTCCTTTCCTCCAAGGTCCTGTCCTAAATGTCCTGAGTTCTCCCCTCTCCTCCCCACCGAGCACCTCCACTCCCAGTGTGGGGGGAGGGGGAGTCAGAAAGGGAAGGAGCAGGAAGGGGGGCTGGGGCAACAAGAATTCAAAACCAACAACAAAAAACCGGATCAAGAAAGAAGAAAGAAAGAAAAAACAACAACCAAAAAGCAAGAAGCTCTCGGGGCAGATTCAACAAGAAAAGAAAAAAACCAAAAAGATCCATTTTTGGAAAAAAAGAAAAAAAGAAAAAAGTTCTTTGCATTTTTTTTTCAAAATTTTGTGGTGAAACTTCAAGATATTGGGCCCTGTTTTCAAAAATTTCCAAATTCTTTCATTTGCTTCCAATGTTTGCGTTTTCTGCGTCTGACAGGCTTTTGGAAATTGTAGCAGGTTTCTGAGGTTTCAATTGTGTCATCAATTTGCCAACTTAAAATTTTTTTTCAAATGTTGTTTCGCTCCAAATTAAAATTGTTTTTTCAAATTGTTACATTTCACAAGTTTCAAAACAGTCCAAATTTCTGTCAAACTCTAAACATTCTATCCAATTCTTTGGTTTTTTTTTTTTTTCTGACATTCCAATTTCTTTTTTCACTTAATTTTCACCATGTTTAGCTTTTCTTGCAGGTTTTCTAGTGGGTCCAACATTTTTCAAATTTTGTTTGAAGTTTTCATAATTCTTTTTTCCAATTATTACAAATTTTTCTTTTCTTTTCTTTTTCGTTTTTTTAGTTGGGAGAACTGAGGGGCCTTGAGGGCTGTGGGGCATTTAGTTAGGGGCAGGGCTGTGAGCGTCCTCTTATCAGCAACCACATGCAGCAGCGGGATTTTTAAATCTACCTGTGTCTGGCGGATTGAGCGTCGCCTCGTCACGTTTTTTTGTGAGCGGACCTAAGACCGGGAACACAAAACAGAGAAAAAAGGACAATTTTGTGGGGAAAGATGGGGGTCGGGGGAGGTGGTGGATGGGGAGGGGAGGAGAGAAAGCAGAAAAGGGGAGGGTGGGGGGGCAGAAAAAATAAGCCAAAAAAAGCAAAATTGTTTGCAAGAAAAAGAAACCAAGAAAAGAGAAAAACGTTTCTACAACCCAATGTTTTTCCCCTCCCCGGAAAAAGTCATGCCCCAAAGAAAAGGCTGGTTTTGGGGGGGTGGGGTGCCTGAGTGGGCTGAGGTCTGTCTTAAGACATATTGACTTGGCTGGAAAGGATTTGGCTTGTCGATGTGTTTGCTAATTGCTGGAAATGAAACAGTGTTAGAGGTGTGGGGGGTGGGGAGGGGAAGCCCCCCAGGGAGCCTGGGAGCCCAAGGCCAGCTGTGCCACCCAGGCCACCACTCACGCAGGCCCTCTTCAGGGCCAGCCAAGCACCTGCCTGCTCCCTCAGGCTGTAGAGAGGAGGGGCTGCAGCAGAAAGGACTCTGCTTCCCTCTGGAGGGCAGAGGGTAGGACGGGGTTAGGGGCAGCCTGCCCCCGCAGCTTGAAGCCCCTGGAAGCCCTCAGCTCCTCACTGGAGAGCTGTGGGTAGGTCAGCTAAGGCTGCCTGCCCACCTACCCAGCCTCTCACCTGCCAGCATTTCTCTTCCATCTGTACTCACAGGCCTGGCTTCTGGCCCCATCTCCCCAAGGTGGGGCGAAGCAGGGAAAGGGGTCATCAGGTCTTGCCCTCCACTCCAACTCTTCCCTCTGCACACCCCCAACCTCATCCCTTACCCACCTGCTCTCCTCCCCCAAAATGGTAAACTTCCCACCAGGGGCACCAGCCCCCCACCAACCCCTGCTCTAATGCCAAAAGCCCCCCTCCCCAATTGGGGGTTCAGTCCACAAAGAGGGAAGAGGAAACACAGTGCCCTGAGCTAGCCTGACATATAAGGTGCCAGGAGGTGCTGGGAGGCACAAAGTGTGCCCACTGTCAGGGAAAGGCCTCAGACTGGGCTCAGAGTTTGGCTCCAGGCTCCTTTCTGATTGTGGGCTTGGTCAGGGGAGAGCTGGAACCCAGAGGCCTGAGGGGGTTCCCCCAGGCTGATTGGCTTCTCCTCAACAGACTGAGGAGGGATGGGTCAGCAAGGCTCAGGCCAGCCTCTGGAAGGTTTCTCCCAACTGGCAATGATGACCCACGGGGACCCATTAGGATCAGGGCCTGTTCTTCTCCATAACAGGATAGGGATGGGAAAGAAGTCAGCAGGGCATGTGTGCACATGAGAATTTTAAGAGTGTGTGTGTGTGTGTGTGTGTGTGCGCGCGCGTGCATGAGCCTGAGTCAACTTCTTCCTCCCAAAGCTGGTGTGAAGCTTCAGTGAGATCACCTGAATGTGTCAGGCCCCTAGCAGGTCTGCAATAAGTGCTGGTTAAAAATATAGAAGGTGTGGGCCTAAGTGGTGTGGGGGAAGAGTGGACAACTTATTTGGAAGTGTTGGGGTGGACAGACAATTGGTGGGAAGTACTGGGTGGATGTTTCACATGGGGGGTCATGAGACAGATAGCCCACTGAGGGGGACACTGGGCTTCACGTAGGACAACCTACGTGAAGATGTGGGGGTGGAGAGTCCATGAGCCGAGAGCATTGAGATAGTCAGTCTGTGTGGAGGCACTGGGGAGAGTGATTCAGAGGCAAGAGGGTGGTGGGTTAAGTTGTCCATGAGAAGGCAGGGAAATGCGAAGTGGATGGTTCTCATATGGAGAGTATTGAGGAATTGGGGAGGATGTGTGGAGTATATTGGGCTAAATGGCCTATTAGGGTGCTTGGAATCTGGATAGGACTGGAGTAGGTGATACTTCTGTGCATTGTGTGTTCAGGTTCCTAGGAGGCATGGTTTATATGGGGAGGGGTAGGTAGGGTGTTAGGGTACATGACTGGTATGAAGAATATAGGATGGATGGTCCAAATGGGAGGTGCTAAGGACACTGGTTGAGGTGCATGAGGTGTTCTGTGATTGGCACGAGAGGACTCTGAGTGCAGGGAGCAAGGCGTTGGAATACTAGATCTGTGGGTAGAGTGTAGGGTTGCTGGCCATGTTGTCACAGCCTGAGGTATGATACAGATGATCTCTAGGTAGGAAGCAGGGTAAGCAATGTTTGAGAAGTGTTGAGGGTATTGGGAGCTGTGGTGTGAGTGGGCTGTTGGAGCAGGCAGTAGGTGCAGTGATTGGGGTAAAGGCCTATGTATGGGTGTTACCAAGGCATGTGATCTATATCCAGGGATACTGGGGGCACATGCCTGTGTAGGTGATGGGTAGACAATTTCAGAGAAGTGTTGGGATGTGCGCTGTGTGAAGTTGCTGGGAACTGTGATATGTGTGGTGTTGGAGCACATGGTCAATGTGTAGGTTGGTTGGGTACATGACCTGAGTTTTGAGTAGTTGAGATTCCTGGCGGTGGGACTTGAGGACAGGATGTTGCAGTAAGAGGTGTGTAGGGTGTACATACGGGGTTTCCTGGGTAATAGGCCTATGTGTAAAGTTGTTGGAAAACGGCCTGTGGGAGTCTTGCAAGGTGAATGGTCTCTGTAGAGGTGTTGAGGTGCTTTGGAGTAGTGACATGGGGTGTTAGAAGGATCACATGGGGGATGTTTATGTGGTGTGTTGGGGTGGCTGGAGACCGCTCTTGTGTTGTAGACCCCTAGAAGGTACTCTGATTAATCTTGGCGTGCTGAAGGCTGGCAGATGGAGAACTGTCCAGGGGGAGTGTGCTGGAGGCCAGGAGCACTGCTGTAGTGAACTACAGAGTTCATTGACAAGAACAGCCAGCTGAAGAGCCCTAGTGTGCTGATGGGGATGGGTGGGCTGTGCCACGAGTGGAGGAGCCTTTGCCAAGGAGCTTCCCTGATCCTTTTAGGGCATATGGGGGTCAGGGGACAGAACATCCTGGAGAAGCGGCACTCAGCTCAGGCCAGAAGCTCTGGATCTAATGTGACAGATGCAAGTCTGCCCTTCCGGCCTGGCGGAAAGGAGGAGTCTATGTTGTTCTTTAAATGTAGATGTAGCTAAAGTGCATATTCAGCCAGGGACAAGCCCAGGCCTGGAGGTGGGAGGTGGGGCAGAGCTGGAGTGAGTGACTGTCTGTCTAGGCAGAAGATGGATGCCTCCATCACCTGATCACCCTCAGCAGCCACTCTGTGTGTGCCTCTGTCGGGAGGGGTGGGTAAGCCCAGCCTAGTCATGGACTCTCGTGGGCACAAAGAACTTCTGGGGTGGCTGTCTGTGGGATTCCTTCCTAGGACTGCCTGGCAGGCACGCTGTACCACCCTGGGAGGGCGTGCAGAGCCTGCAGGGACAGACTGCTCCTCACAGCCCCCACAAAGGCCCAGCACCGGGCTCAGGCCATGCCAGTGCCTGAGGGTCTGCATGTGCGTTTGTGGGCTGTGTCCACGGGGTGCCCGGCCTGGTGCCCGTGCCCTTACCGTCCTCGGTGGGCACGTAGAGGTTGAGGTATAGGCAGTCCTCGCTCTGGTTCTGCACGTAGGTGGCGGCCGCCTCCAAGTTGTCGGTGAACCACACAGGCAGCATGATGGCGGGCAGCGCCCCGTGCAGGTTCTGCGGGCAGGCGGGCGGCAGGGTGGTGGCGTTGCGAACGCCGGGCCACGAGGCGGGGGCCTCGGGCGGCTGGAAGCGGCGGGCGCCCAGGGGTGGCGTGGCGTACGGCACGCCCAAGAACTGCACGACTGGGCCCAGGATCTCGTTGTTGAGCTCACGCCGCACACCGCGCACTCGCCCGTAGGCTGTGTTCACCACTGGGAAGCGCTCTTCCCCGAGGCTGCCGAGGCCCAGGCTCGGGCCGCCCGGGGCGCCGCCGCCAGGACCCCCTCCCCCGCGTTGAGCCCCCGCCAGCCCCACCAGACACAGCGCCAGGAGCCACATGCTGATCGGGGGACCCCCCCTCCCTCCCCGGGACCCCCCCCCTCGGAGAGAGAGAGAAGGGGGGGGAGAGGGAGGGAGGCCCCCCTCGCCCCAGGAGGGAGGAGGGGGCCGGGGAAAGGAGGGAGGAGGGGGGTGGGGAGGGACCTGGGTTAGACTGGACAGAGAAGAGGTCTATTCCTCTCCATGGAGGGGGCAAGGGGTGGGGAAGGGGAAGGAAGTGGGAGAAGGTGAAGGCAGGCCCGACCTGCGGGGAGGAGGGACAGGGTATGCAAGATACAGACGGACGGACAGAAAAATACAGAGGAGAGGTGGAAGAAGGGAAGGGAAATTGGACGGGGCAGACAGAAAGGAATGGGGAGACAGAAGAGACAAGTGGTTAGTGACTTGGAATTCAGACCAAGTTGCCCCCTTCTTTTACCCCCAGGCCCCCTGACCCCTCCCCCATCCCAGCAACCCCTTCCCATCAGCAGGGACCCAGATAGAAAAGTCTGAGGCTTGGGGTGGAGTCAAGATGTGGTAACTGTCCAGGACAGAGTCAGAGGAGGGTCAGCTCCCTAGACCCAGGACACCCCCTTCCAACTGCTTTATCCCTCCCAGGCAGGCTCTCCTCAGGGGACTCAGGAGTGCCAGTTCCCACCTCCCTGGGAGGGATGAGATAGACAAGGAAGAGAAAATAAAAATACCAAGTCATTAATTAGCAGGAAGTGGCAGGTTTGTTTATACGTGTTAATTACTTCTGAGCTGTAATTTCGTGGTACTGAACCCCAACCCCAGGCCAAACTCAGATCTTTTTTGGGACTGCACAAGCCCAGCACCTTCTCCTCCCTTCAACATCCCATTCTCTAAGGATTTGTGCAGCAGGGGACCCTTTTCGCCCAGGCCCTCTCCATTTCTTCCCTTAGAAGTTAAGGTGCCTTGAGGCAGGGGCTAGAGTAGGGAGGGGATGCTGGAGGGGCAAATCCAGGGACAGATGCGTGATCCTGCAGCTGGTTGCTGGGCGACAGGATGCTGCCCCGCAATGTTACCTCGGCAACGGGCTGCAGCTTTAACCCTGGAGGAGGGGTCTGGAGGAAGAGGGGAAGGGGCTGGCTTGGTTATGGGGTCCATTCAGGGCATGAGGGGGAGAGCAGAGGCATGAGTCAGAATGCTACAGTTTCCCCCAACCTTAGCATAGAGGAAGAAGTATGTATGTTGGGGGGTGCAGGAGATTGGGGACTTAGAGAACCCTAAAAGACCCGCCTCTTGCCCCTTGTTGGCCAATCAGAGCCTAGCTCTAGTGACCAGGCCTCTGGCTGGGCAGAAGGGGTGCTGAGGTGGGTTTGGAGGGCATCAGATGTGCCCACCAACTGTCCCCCAAGTCTTGAATGGCCTTGGGCCACAGATACCTCCTCCTCCATGCACAGCATTTTGACCTATGTCCTGGGGGCAAACCTCAGTTTTCTTTCCGGCCCGTCCCAGCTATTCATCTCCCCTTCCCCTTGCCAGCCCCCCACAGTTGCTACTCTGATGCTTGGGTGCTCAGGGCACCAGGAGTAGGACAAGGGAAGAGATCGGACCAAAGGGGCAGACACCCAGGTCATTTCAGCAAGCACCCCCCGCCCCCCCCCCCCCCCCCCCCCAGCCGCCAGAGCTGTTTGCTGACGCGGGGTTTTCAGAGCCAGGCGCCAGCCCGCGGGTGGCTCTCTGCAGGTGTCAATTTATTCCAGAGATGAGGACACAGGAATCCTTACCACACACACCCAGTCATGCCCTCCCGCTCTTCAGGTCCTCTTAAGCTCCTGTTCCCCCAGCACCTGGAGGGGGCTTAGGGCTGACTCCCTCAGGATCTCCTCTGCCCATGCCAGGCTGGGCTCTGCTTCCATGGCCTTGCCGCCCCCTCCCCCTCCCATTAACACAGTCTGCCTCTATCACCCCTCCTCCCTTAAGGTACTTTAGGCCCCTGGCCGCCTCCCTGCCAGCTTTTCCCCCTTCTTCCCTCCCCCTGGAGCCCTCCCCCCCATCTCTCTCCTCTCCATAGCACTCCCTCAGAGCATCTTTCCTCGGCCTCTTCCAGCTTGCTCTGGCTCTTGCCTTCAGTCTCTTACCCCTCAGTCTTTTTTTCATCTCTCTCTTCTGTATCTCCCTCCCTGGTGTTTCTCATCCTTCTCTCTCAAATCCCTTCCCCAAATTTCTCTCTCAAGCCCCTTCTATTTCTTTCTTTCCCCTTTCCCTATCTGTCTCCCCCATTTTCTCTCCTCTGCTCTCATCTCTGTCTGCCACATCTTGCTCCCCCCTCCTTCTCCCTATCCCTCTGCCTTGCTCTCTCCATTCCTGCCCAGGCCTGACTCCCCCAGCCGGGGAGAGTTGAGGGACGGGGGCTCAGGCCGCAGGCCCCCCCCCCCCCTTCCTGCAGTGGGGAAAATGGCTTGGCCGGGAAGGGGAGAAGGAGGGGGAGGGGGAGATGGGAACACACGGGGTCTGTGGGCCCATTCAAAGGATCATTCATGGGCTGGAGAGAGGCAGAGACAAAGAGACCGAGACGCAGAGACACGGCGAGAGCATCCCTAGGCGGAGACACGCAGACAGAGCAGGCTGGGGGAAACCAGGCGCAGGGAAAGAGATGGGAAGAAGGAGACCCCAGTGGACCGCCACGCAGCCCCTTCCACCCAGCCCGGCTTAGCTCCTACCTGGCTCAGCTCTGAGGCCGTGGTGCCTCCATCCAGGGCTCCGAGTAGGGGGCAGACGGGCTTCGGGAGGGGGGCGGCGGCCTCTGAGCCCCCGCGGCCCTGCAGGCCCAGCCCCCGCCCGCAGCGCCTCACCCGGCGGGGGAAGGGGATCGCCCCAGCCCCGGGGGGCGGGGCCGGGATCCAGTCGATCCCCGGGGAAAAGAGAGGTAGGGGATCGGGTTAGGAGGAACCCGAGAACAGGGAACCCCGCAGTGGGGACAGCGGGGCGAGGAGGAGGCGACGGGACAGCAATGGATTGGGTATCCACTGGCTCCGTGGGCCGGTTTCAAGGGACCAGAAGGCGGTACAGGCGGAGGATCCTAAGGGATCGGGTGCGGGAGGAGGAGTCCACGGCAATCCCCAGGGGCCCGGAGCCCAGGAGCGCAGGATCCGCGGTGCAGGGGCAGGGATCCAGCCGGAATCCTCGGGGAGGGGGAGGGATCTAGTCGATCCCGAGGGCGGGCGGGAGGGGGAGGTCCGGGGAGTCAGAGGAGGGCGGGAGCCGAGTCTGGAGCCCCGGGGCGGGGGTCGGCACCGCTCCTAGGAGGGAAAGCAAGGGTAAGGGGGAGGCTTCAGGGGATGCTCAGCAGCCAGGAGGCCCAGACTCCTGGTTCCGCGCGCCAGGGCCCGCCCGCCCCGCGTCCATCCCAGCCCGAGAGTGATGATCCGTCGGCGGAGCAGCCGCAGCAGGCCCGCGCGTCACCGCGCGGCCGCCTCCCCCGCCCCCTGCCGAGAGAGCAGCGCACACCCCTCGCTCCCACCCGCCTGCCCGCCCGCCCGCCAGAGTGTGGGGGGACTGGAAACGGTGGAAGGGGGCGGGAGTGGACAGACCGACGGATGGACGAAACGGGCCGGGGCAGGGTGGAGACATCCCCCAGATCTCCCATCCTCGGGGTTCTAGTGGTTGATGGGGGGTGGGGGAGGCGGGGGGGTGGGGTGGGTGAACATAGGGGGCGGCGCATCATATGAAGAAGGAGGAGCCTTCGGACCTGGAGGAGGAGCCATCTGGACAGTGGGCAGGGGTAAATGGCTATGGGTGGAGCTTGGGTATCTGCGGGGCCGCCTCTTTTGGGGAGCTGGTCTGGCTTAAAGCTGAAAAGGAGGAGCCTGTGGAGAAAGGGGCGGAACTTTGCGTGGGGACCGGGATCTTTGGAAATTGGCCGGAGGTGGAGGGGGGCGGTGTTAGAAGGGACGATCAACTTGGAAAGTGGGCCAATCCGTGACGCAAATCCTCTAGTCCCACCCACCCCCCCAACTCCGCCCCCCTACTGCTCCGCTCCTCCGCTTCTAATTGGTTCTGGTTTCTCCGCCCGCCAGACGTCTTCGCCACTCACCAGAGGCTTTACAAAGGCGCAAGTACCCGGGTGAGGACCTGGACGCTGAAATGAACACGGCCCGGATTGGGCACCTGTGGGCCTTATTTGCATGGAAGATCAGGGTTGGCTGGCCTTCTGGGTGGCCTGGGCGGTGTTCATCCGGCGCGTGACCATCACAGCCATGGCTGGGCTTGGGGCTACTTTCCGCCGCTTGGGCGCCTTGTCCGGAGCTGGAGCCTTGGGCTTGGCCACCTACGGGGCGCACGGTCAGGAGACTGGGGATGGAGCTGGGATCGTGCTAGGGGCGACCTTTGGGGTCTGGTGCAGGGGCGGAGTCTATAGGAGGTGCCAAGGCTCCAATCGACCAGACAGCCCGGGGAGTCCTAAACCTTTTCAAGTCCCTCAGCCCGGTCCAGTTGGTTCCCACAACTGCCATGCATGTATCCAACAATCAGAAGCCTCCTGGGAGCCCCTTTCTCGCCAGTGTCCATTTGGGTACCCCCGGGAGTCGGAGTAGTCAGGGCTGGTTCTAGAACTGGTAACCTTTGCCTCTTCTTTTCACAGGCGCCCAGTTCCCGGATGCCTACGGGAAGGAGGTGAAGTAACTGCGCTGGGGCTCTCCGACTTCCGGGTCTATGAGGGCACAATGTCTGGGGTCCCTGAGGGAAATAGGAGAGGGGCGAAGCGCGGGTCTGCAGCCATCAGGGCTGCAAGCCTGAGGCGGGGGACTCTCGAGAGGCAAGCTGGGACTTCAGTTGGGAGACGGACTTTTGTCCGTTGTGTCCCCACGGGATCCAGGCTCCTGCGTTGCTTAGGAAGTCCCCCCATTTCTCTTTCTCTTACAGCTCTTTGACAGAGTCAACAAACACCACTTCTTACACAGCCTGGCCCTGTTAGGGGTGCCGCACTGCAGAAAGCCCCTTTGGGTAATCTTCCCCATTGGTCTAACCCTGATCAAGCCCCACCCACTTCTCCTCCTGCTCTGTTTTTACTAGCCCGTATTCTTCCTTGTTTCTCCTCCAGGCTGGGTTACTGCTGGCCTCTGGAACCACCTTATTCTGCACCAGCTTTTACTACCAGGCTCTGAGTGGAGACCCCAGCATCCAGACTTTGGCCCCTGTGGGAGGGAGCCTGCTACTCTTGGGCTGGCTTGCCTTGGCTCTTTGAGCTTCCTTGTATTTAATTTCTGGGTACTTTTTTGAGAGTTGGAGCAGGGAGGCGATTAAAAGAGAAAGGCAAGTAAAGAACTTTGGAGTCTTTGTTCATCTAACCTCTTGGAGGAGGAGGGATAGAGATTGTCACCCTCTGAACTCCCTCCTTTTCCTGAGACTAAATCACTGAGCCTTGGGTCTGGGGATTCTGTTCACTTCAAGTTAACTTGTTATGAAGTTCTTAAACTGGTGGGCATAAGAGTCATAAAGAATGCTTGAAATGCAGGTTCTAATTGAAATCTTCTTTGGGGCGTGAGAAGCTGTATCGTGTGGTTCTGATGCTCGTTAAATTTGAAGATTACTATAGGGCAGTGGTTTTCAGCCCTGTCATTCCACAAATTTATTGAGCACTCACTCTAAAAGTCAGGGTTAAGGCAAGGCAGGACAGGAGGAGTGCCATTAGTTACAAACTACTTTGGAGTTCAAAACAGGGACAGAACATCATGTATTGGGGGCAGAAAATGCTTCACAGTGCTTGAAATGATCCTTAAGAGAACTCTTGTGTGGAGGAAACTGAACAGAGATGGAGGTGGGCAGGGGAGGAATATGGAGCCACATGAGTCTTCAATGTGAGCCAAGTTTCTGAGTTAGAAAAGGAGTGAAGAAAGGTGGTGGGGCAGGCTAGAGTAGCACCAACAGCATGTAGAGAACTAGAAGATATTTAGGGGGCCGTGTTTAAGTCATCAAGTGTTGATCATAAGTCAGACATTACAAGGAGATTCAACTGTGAACAAGACAGACGTCATCCTTTCCCTTGTGGAGTTTCCCATCTAGTAGTGGAAATGAACCTTAAACAACGAAACGCACGAATATGTCATTGTGAGTTGGATTGTGTGCTCGGAGGAAAAGCCCAGGGAGGCAGTGAAACAATGGGGCAGTGGAAGGCGGTGCCCCTTTAGATGAGAAGGCCTCCACTACAGCTGGAACTAACCATGCGCAAAGTGAAGGGGAAGTGTATTCTAGGCAGAAAGAATAGCTGGCAAAACATGTTGAAAAGGAGCAGTTCAAAATCCTTGAAGCAGGAGAAAATTGGGTGAGTTGGAGAAAGAGCAAAACCAGTGTGGCTGACGTAGTGAGTCAGGGGTCCCGGATGGTCAGTGCAGGCCTTGCAGGCGGTGTTAAGCACTTGGAAATTATTTGTAGTGCAACAGTAAGTCATTGAAAGGTTTAAAGTGAGAGAATGCTAGGATGTGACTTATATGTATAAAAGATCTGGAGAACCAATTGGAGGAAGATAAGGATGCAACAGGGAGATTAGTCGGGAGGCCACTGAAGAGGTCCGGGTGTGGGATGATGATGGTTGCTTGCTTAAGGATGGAAGGATGATGAAAGGGTCCAATTCAGAATATATTTTGAAGATAGTGCTGATGGGACTTGCTGATGGATTGGACATAAGGGGTGGATGAGAGGGAGATTTCTGGTTTACACACTTGGTTGAGTGGAGGTGCAGTTACCCAGATGAAAAAAACTAAAGGAGGGGCAGATTAGGGGGAGGCGGG
Source organism: Equus quagga (assembly GCF_021613505.1). Lineage (NCBI taxonomy): Eukaryota > Metazoa > Chordata > Mammalia > Perissodactyla > Equidae > Equus > Equus quagga. The sequence continues at coordinate 66,556,105 of NC_060277.1, forward strand.
TCAGAAGGTTAGTTTGGACATGTTGTTTAGGAGACATCCAAGTGGAGGGCCCAAGCAGGTAGTTGGGGAGCTCAGGAAGGTGTCTGAACTTAAGAGAGAGATTTGGACTCAAGTTTACTCTGCAGCCCACTCTGGTCAGTCTTCCATCCTGTTTCTTCCCCATAAATGCCATTGGAAGAATCCTGTGAATCACTGTGACCTCCTGGTGGCCAGATCCAGTGGGTGATTTTCAATCTCGTCTTCCTCAGCCTTTCTGTAGCATTGGACACAGTTGGCCACACTGTCCTTGAAACACATCATGTTCCTTCTATGATACCACTCTTCTGGTTTTCTCTGTCTTTGTGGCTGCTTTGCCAGCTTCTCTACCTAGTTTAAATCAACAGTTTCCAAATTTTAATGAAAAAAAATAGAACTCTTATGTATACATATTGTAATTTCATCCTTTTTAATTTCTATTTTTGTATATGTTTTATAAAGTGCATATCTGTAAAGTATATTGGAGATGTATACTTAACTTTTCTGAAGGTGTACATTCAGAAAAGTACAGACCATTTCTTTAGGTAATCTCATTCAGCCCCATATCTTTTGTTACAATCTGCATACTTTTCAACCCGGAATTTCTGTCTTCCACCCCAGCCCCGACTGAGCTCCGGATTCCTGGAGCAGCTGCCGTGTGGAAGAGTGGAGACCTGAAGGAGTTAAGTGATGAGAGAGGGGGGCATGTTCCAGAACAAGGCAGGAGCTTTTGAGGCAGCCCTGAAGCAGGAGAGAGCCCAGTGTGTTGAAGACCTGAAAGAATTTCTGGTGGCTGGCTTGAAGAGCATGAGAAGGCCAGTAGTGAACAATGCGGATGGTGGGGCCCAAATGGTGGAGGGCCTTATGCTGAGAGGTTGGACCCTCTTGAGGGGAATGGAGAGCCACTGAAATAGATCAGGGAGGAGGCATGATTGGAGGTGTATTAGTAGAGGATCACAGTATTTCTTCATTTAAAAATGAAAAAAATAAGGCCTCAGAGGGGACCTCAGAATGGCCCAGAACGCCAGCGGCAGAGCCCACACTGGATCCCCAGGCTCCCACCTCCCAGTCCAGTGCTCTTGCTGCATTTCCATCCTACATCTCAGGTAGTGTCTGGGGCACATGGAACCTCCAAGTGGAGGAGACTCCGGCATCCGGAACAGCCACCCTCCCTGTAATATGATCCCTGATGCCTTTGCTTTGGGCCAGACTCTTGGGGAACTAAGATAAATAAGGCCTGCTTGATAATTGGTCCCTGTTATTACTGTACATTGTATCCGGTCTTCTCAAGAGTCCTGCAAGTTAGTGGGAAGTGAGGATAAGAGAGATGAAGTAACTTATTCTTTTTTTTTATTTTTATTTTTTTATTTTTAAAGATTTTATTTTTTTCCTTTTTCTCCCCAAAGCCCCCTGGTACATAGTTGTATATTCTTAGTTGTGGGTCCTACTAGTTGTGGCATGTGGGATGCCGCCTTAGCGTGGCTTGATGAGCAGTGCCATGTCTGCGCCCAGGATTCGAACCAACGAAGCACTGGGTCGCCGCAGCGGAGCACGAGAACTTAACCACTCCGCCATGGGGCCAGCCCAAAGTAACTTATTCTATGTCATACAGCTAGGACCTGGGTAAGCTGGATTCAGTCTCTCTTCTATCCAATTCCCAGAGCTAAGTTTTTTCCTTCTTGTTCATACCTGAGCTAACAACTGTTGCCAATGTTTTTTTTTTTTTCTGCTTTTTCTTCCCCAATCCCCACAGTACATAGTTGCATATTCTAGTTGTGGCTCCCTCTAGTTGTGGCACGTGGGACACCGCCTCAACATGGCCTGACGAGTGGTACCATGTCCACGCCCACCATCCGAACCGGCAAAAACCTTGGCTGCCAAAGCAGAGCGTGCGAACTTAATCACTCAGCCACGGAGCCAGCCCCACGACAGACCTTTTAAAAAATAATTTGATACAATTATTACAGTAATAATACTGTACAGTAATAATACTGAGTGTTACAAGTAGATACAGAGGTGGGTTTGTTTTGCATTTGGGGACTGGTAAGACTTCCATCCATCTGCTGGGTTTCAGCATGAATAGTTCACCAGAAAAAAGGGACAAGATCACACTGGTAACAAGTCAAGAGAGAGAACAGGAGTGCTTGGAGCTCAGGACAGAGTGAGCAGGCAGGAAATGACCAAACAGAGGTAGGGTGGAGTTCACACTGAAAGGTCTCCTGGGTCAAGCCTGAGTCAACCTTGACTTCCCTTTGCCTCACATCATATATCCACGCCGTCATCATGGCTCAAATACATAACCAGAATCTGCCCATTTCTCACCACCTCCATTGCTACCACTCCAGCACCTGGTCTGAGTCATCCTCATATCTCACCAGGCTTTTTGCAAGAACTTCCTTCTGCCCTTGCCTACCTACAGCCTGCTCTGGACAGAGCAGCCTGAGAGAGAGAGAGAGAGGGAGGGAGCGAGCGAGCCTTCTAACACAGTAGTCCTCAGCCTTGGTTGCATTTTAAAATCTGCTGGGGAATTTTCAAAAAGTTCTTAGGTCTGCACCTCACCCCACATATTCTAGGTAAATTGCTATGAAGTGGGGCCCAGGCAGAGGGATTTTTAAGGCACCCCAGATAATTCTAACTTGTGGCCACAGTTGCAGACCACAATTTCAGTATGTAAGTGTCATGTCTCTTCTCTGTCCAAACCCTCCAGCACTGCCCATTTCACTCAGAGTATAATCCAATGGTTTAAAAGGCCGTATGTGATCTGGCCTCCTGTGACCTCTCTTACCTCCCCCTGGTTCATTCCATTCCATTCTAGCCACTCCAGTCTCCTTTTTCTTGATTGAACAAGTAAGGCAGGCTTCTGCCTTGAGGCCTTTGCCCTTGTTCCCTCCGCCTGAAACACTCTTCACCTAGAGGTCTGCAGGGCGCCATCCTTGACCTTCCCTTAGGTCTTTGCTCAACTATCACCTTACTGATGATGCCTTCCTAGTCCACCCTCTTCAAAATTGCACCTCCTGCCCACCCCTCTCTGTCCTCTTTATCCTGCTCTATTTTTCTTCATAGCGTTTATCATCATCTGACTTAACAATGTATTTTATTTACATTATCTGTCTCTTTTCCACTAGAATGTAAACCCCAGGAGATCAGGAATTTTTGTAAACTTTTTTTGACCGCTGTATATTCTTATCACTTTAAATGCTGTCTGACATATAGTAAGTGCTCACTAAATCTTTGTTGCATAACTGAATTTCTGTATGTTTACGTGTTGTGGTGGAGGCTGGTCCATGGTTTGGGCCATGTAGAATCTGTGGCACTAAGGGGTGCCAGGCACTTGGGTCTGAAGCAGATGATGACTGAAGCTGTGGGAGCACCTGACCAGCCCAGAGGAACATGGACATAGAGGCAAAGGAACTCCCCAAACTTGCATCTCCCTGTATTCATCTTGATGAGTGACACCTCCACCTGCCTGGTGACCAGGCGCGCACCTGGGGTCATCCTGGACTCCTCCCCTCCACATCTCACCCCTCAAACAAATTCTGTATTATCTAAATATCTCCAAAACCCGCCACTTGCGTCTGTCTGCACTACCACAGCCATCCTCTCCCCCCGACTGCTGCCAACAGCCCAGCCTGAGTGCCTCTATTGTTCTCCACACTGCAGTTTTAATGGTTTTTCTAAAACATTTGACCTCCGCCGGTCTTAAAATCTTTCAGTGGGCTACCTGCTGCCCTTGGGGCCAAGTCCCAGCTCCCACAAGGCCCTCTGTGCACGCGGGCTGGACTCCCTCTCTAAACTCACCGCTCGCCCCTCAGCCTATAGGCCCCCAAAGGGCAGGACCTCCTCACGCCTGCAGGCCCCGGCTCAGGACCCAGCCGAAGCGACTCTTCTTGGGAGAAGCCTTTCCTGCTGACCGCATTGCCTCCTCTGGCCCCGAGCCTCACCTCACGCACACTCATTACTGACACTGTTTGGCGGCCTGTCACCGGCGTGGCTGGGGGCGCCTGAAGTAATTGCAAGATGTCTGTGTGGGTGCTGCTGCGCGAGGGAGAGGGGACGGCGAGGCAGCCCCAGGGAGGTGGAAAGAGAGCCAGGAGCCAGTCTTAGAAGCCAATGGGTGAGTGTGCAGGGTGTTCCGCTGCGTCAGCGAGGCCCGAACCGCCCTTGGGAGGAGGAGCCTGGGGTCTAGCGCCGCGCAAGCGGCCCTCGTTCCCACCAAGGGGCACTGAGGACTTCGCGCCCGTAGACCTGGCGGGGGTCGCTTGGCTAGGTCTCAGCCTGCTGCCCTCCCCAGGCGAGCTTCCTTTCTGGCACTCTGCATCGGAGCGGAAGGGGCGGGAACGCAGACAACGAGAAGGAGCCGGTGGTCCAGGGTCCGCGGCCCCGCGGGAGAGCCGGCATCCTCTCTGCGCAGGCGCGCCACCCAGGCCGGGAGGGGTGGGGCCCGGACAGGTCGAGGGGCGGAGTCAGATCCTGGGCCCGCCTCCAGTAGCTCCTGAGAGCCCTGGTGCGCTGGGCACCCCGGCTATTCTAGGGGCTTCAGGTGAGCGGGGGGCACAGAGGGGTCAGGAGACCTCCCTCGAGGTCCGGTCGTCGGTCTGACCGCAGGTCCTTCTGTCCTGCCGTCTGCCTACAGCCGCCTCCGCGGAGAATGGGAGAACAAAGGGAGGGGGCGGTTCTGGGGCCCCTGAGGGAATCCGGGGTCCCAGGTACCCCGCCCCGCCCGCTGACACTTTCGGTTTCTCTCCGAGTCAGAGGCGCCGCCCAAGAGACCCTGGGCCGGCGCCGGGCGCAGCTGCCTTTCGGCGTTTGCCTGTCCGTCTTTGTGTCTGTCTCTGTGTCTGTCTGGCTGTCTCCGAGCTTGCCTCCACTTCTAGAACTAAGCTCCTCGGACACCGACATCCCGCCAGCCCTCGCCCCTTCCCCATGGCTGGTAAGTGGGCGCAAGGCTGAGGGTCTCCGTTATCCCCCCACGGACTTGGGAACCGGGTGTCGAACACATCCTCCGGGAATGTGCTCGGACTGGCTGAGTAGGGCTCCTCCCTTCCTCCCAGGGAGCCGCCGCCCTGCTCCCCCGCCCCATCTTTCTCAGTCTCTTCTGACCGCATTTCCCCCGTGGCCTCGCGGCCCGTGGGCTAAGGGGCATGGGGATGAGGCCGCGGGTCCCTTTCTAATCTACTCCTGTCCCCTCACAGGCCACTTGGCCCCCAAAGACTACGCCCCTTCGCCCCCACCTCCCTACCCTGTGACCGCCGGGTACCCGGAGCCAGTGCTGCATCCTGGGCCCGGGCAGGCGCCAGTGCCCGCCCACGCGCCTGCCCCTGCGCCCGGCTTCGCTCTCTTCCCCTCGCCTGGCCCCGGGGCCCCAGGGCCTGTTGTCCCCTTTTTGCCACTGCCAGGGGTGCCTTCTGGCCTGGAATTCCTGGTGCAGGTGAGTGGGAGGGAGAGAGGAGTGACGGGGAGGGGACCGGACGTGCAGGCCCGCCAACTGACGGCGGCGCGGCCCCTACTCTCTTTCCAGATTGATCAGATCTTGATTCACCAGAAGGCTGAGCGAGTGGAAAGTGAGTGGAAGGAGGAGTAGTTTAGGCCTCGTGATGGGGACAGTGATAGTGGGCTGTTGGGCAGGCGCCGGTGCCTGAGCCTCAGCGTGTCACCCCTTGGCAGCGCTTCTAGGCTGGGAGACAAGTAACCGGTACGAACTGCGCTCGGGGACCGGACAGCCCCTGGGTCAGGCGGCTGAGGAGAGCAACTGCTGCGCGCGTCTGTGCTGTGGTGCCCGCCGGCCCCTGCGTGTCCGCATGGTGGACCCCGGGGACCGAGAGGTGCTGCGCCTGCTCCGCCCCCTCCACTGTGGCTGCAGCTGCTGCCCTTGTGGCCTCCAGGAGGTGGGCGGGGAGGGATGGGGACTGGGAGAGACTTCGGTCTTAATGGGGCCGGCCAGTTGTGGGGCAGGATCTGGGAGAAGGCCTGGGAGGAGGCGTGCTTCAGGTGGGAGTGGGCAGGTGGGATGGGAGGTCTAGTGAGGGGGATGACAGGTGGTCTAGTGAAGGGGATGGGAGGCCTCGTGAGGGGAGATAGGTGACAGACCTGGACTGATGAGAGCTTGGGCCAGGGTGCCCTGGCTCAGCAGTGATCCTGACTGCCTCCCACTCCAGATGGAAGTACAGGCTCCACCTGGCACCACCATTGGCCACGTGCTACAGACCTGGCATCCCTTCCTCCCCAAGTTCTCCATCCAGGATGCCAATCGCAAGACCATCCTGAGAGTGGTGGGGCCCTGCTGGACCTGTGGCTGTGGCACAGACACCAACTTTGAGGTACGTACCAGGAATAAGGGGAGATTCCTGGGAACTTCATAAACCAAGATGATGCATGAGGCAGGATGGCCAACTCTAAGGTCAAGACCCTGAGCTCATCAACCCAGATCCACTGTGACTCCTACCACATTTCCAGTTTTCCTCCATTCAAAAAGAGGATGGCCCCGTGGTCTTACGAAAACATGGCAAAGACGGTTTCATCTTAAGGACCAGTGCTGATTGTTACCTGCAGCCCTGTGTTGAGGGAGGAAAACTCTAAGGCCAGGCTGGATTTAGAGTAGAGGATGGTTATTGAGTCTGTCATGGACTGAGCCCATGTGGCTGCTGTGCACGAGTCTGTGAGTCCAGGCCCTAGAGCAAGTACTCATTTAACTTGTTAACATCCTGTCGCTTGCCCTGCCAACCCAGAAGTCCAAATGGCCCCTCCAACCCGGAATCCAGGTGATATCCTTCGGACCATGCATTCCAATCACCAGCCTAGGGCCTGGAGAACCCAAGTGGTGACTGTTTCGAGTGAGGCCTGGGAAGCACCTTCCTTTCTAGAAAACCAAGTCTCTTGAGTTCTTTAAGGGATAATTACCTGTGCGGATAAAGGAGAAACAACAGGTATAATCCTGTAGACTTCCCAAGGCTGCTGATGAGGTGCCCTATCTAAGGTTACTTTTAAAAACTGAGTCACCTTGGTAGCTGTGGAAAGTTTCTGTGATGGGAGCTGGCTGGAAAAGAGATAACTGGGTGACCTCTGGATGGGAATATGTAGACTGTGGGGTTCTCAGAGGATCATAATTATGAATGGGCCATATTTGGGGCTGTACTCTTGGGACCGAAGGGCTGGCTGGGAGAGCCCTGCCCAGCCTGAGACTGGTGTGCAGGAAGTGCCCAGAGCTGAGGACTGGGGGAAGGGGTGGGGCAGGACACAGAAGGATATCACTCTAGTTCTAGCCACTGGAGAATGAACATATGAAAAAGGACGAAGGAGTCACTATGAATTACCAACACCCATGTCGGCATGGCCTATTGCTGCTGGGCCCAGAGAGGCCAGTGGAAATCATGGTCCTCAGGGGCCACTTACTGCTGCCCCCTCCCCCTAATAGATGAGCTTGGATCCCCTCTAGATGAGGCTTGCATGCAGTTCTGCACAGGGCCCTACCTACTTTACAGATCAGAGGAAAGCCACCCCTTTTGGCAGACACAGCCTTCTAGGAGCCTGGTTGGCTGGTGGACTGTGGCCAGGAGTTGGCAGCCTCCCTTGCCCTCTTGGCCAAGCTACTTTGTGCAGGGCACAAACTGCACCATCTGTGGGTGGCAGGGACTTGGTAACCAAACAAACCTAGCAACCAGCCACACACTAAGGAGATGAGACTATATTGTGCTTCCATTTCTCCCAGCAAAGATGTTCACTTGTCATGTATGGCCTTTCAAGAGCAACAGATCTGAGTGTGAATCCTGATTTTTGCTCTATACTCACAGTGTGACTTAGGGTGCCTCAGTTTTCCCAGATGTCACATGGCTGTTGGATTCACTAAGTGTAGAGCCTGAACATTTCATACATGGCAACTGTGGGAGTGAGGCTGGAGGCAGGTGAGATCAATTGCATCCTCCCCAGTTGGGTCCTTCCTTCCTCCTTCCTCTCTGCTGACAGGTGAAGACTCCAGATGAATCCCGAAGTGTGGGCCGCATCAGCAAGCAGTGGGGGGGGCTGCTCCGAGAAGCCCTCACGGATGCAGATGACTTTGGCCTACAGTTCCCGCTGGATCTGGACGTGAGGGTGAAGGCTGTGCTGCTGGGAGCCACGTTCCTCATTGTGAGTTGGCTGCCTCCGCCCCTGCCCTCCTACTTCTCCTTTGCTCCCACTCGAGCCTTCGTTTACTTCCTGGCCTCCCGCTAGGAGAGGGTTAGGGACAGACTTTATGGGGGGCTATGGTTCCAGACCTGGTTGTGATAGCTGAGCCAGGCTGGCCCAGCCAGATCTCCTGTTGACAGTGCCCTCCCCTCAGGACTACATGTTCTTCGAGAAGCGAGGAGGCGCTGGGCCCTCTGCCATCACCAGTTAGAGGCTGCCTCAGGGTGAGGAGACCATCACCTCAACCAGAATTCAAGATGGTCACCTGGCCTGGCCCCTCCTCAGAGGCAGCACCTTTCCTCCGTGTACATACACTACAGGGGAGAGACAGGGATGCCTGAGAGGCGCGGGGGGCCGTGGCACCCCATTCCCCACCCTCCTCCCCTGGCTTCTTTCACCTATGACCCCCACAGAAGGGTATGTATGAGAGCCCTTCCCCTGCTACCTCCCACCACTGTCTCCGGCAGTCCCTCAGCACACAGGCATGTCAGCTTTCAAACTTTTCCTACCCACTTTCTCCCACCCCCTTCTAGGGCCTCTGCTGCAGATGAGGCCTTTGGAATCCAGGGCTCTGGGGTTTTACAACAGGGCTGGGGTGGGGAAGGGTAAGCAGCACCAAAGATGGCAGACATGGCCATCCTTCCCCTGCATCAGCTTGGCCAATCAGTTCAGCCTCAGACCATGGCACTCTGAGGGGATCCCCACCTGCCCACCAGCAGCTGTAGGGCCTAGACCCCAGTGCCAACCTCCTCTCCCCCTTGGGCCCTGCCCACACCTGGTGCTTGCTGCAACTTCCTGTGCCTTACTTAACCACCTCTTCCTTCCCTTGCCCTAGGAAGGAAACTGCATCTTTGTATGTTATATTCATATAAACTTTGTAACTTTTTGGACATTGGAAAATGTATGTAACGGGAGAGGGTAGAAAAAAGATTTGGTGTAGGAAGAAACAAAAGGAAATATGACAGCTGGGCTGGGGAGGGGCTGGCCTGTCTCATTATCCATGCTGCCAGGATCAAGTGTCTTTGAGTCTAAGAGAGCAACTTTCATCATCCATGATGACCCCAGACGAAGCCAAGGCAGTTTGGCTTCCATCATCCAAGATGGCTGCCCCCAAAGTCCAGTATGGTAGCTGATGGCAGTTCAGGATGGCTATTCCCCTGGTCCAGTATGGCTACTTGATCATTCTTTGTAGTGAGTAGAAGCTTCCTGTGGGTATGATGTATAGCAGCTGTGTTCCTCCAAGACCTCCTTTTGGTTGGGAATGTGGTGGGCAGAGTAAATTAGATCCTTCTATGACCCAGCCAAAGGAGCTTGAGCCCTCAAGAGGCCAAGGGGCAGGGTAGGAGACACTTGTCAGTGCCCGACCCTGGGCTCCTCCTGTGTCAGCTACAGCAAGATCTCTCCAGGTGGGAAAGTCTGCTCTGATAGGACCTTATTCTGCTTCTGCTTGGTCCCATGTGGCCAGGCCCTTGGTCAGGCTGGTGTCTGTGCCCAAGGGAGTAGAGCTCAGGGCCGGGCCAGGACATAGCGACTGGCAGCTGAGAGGTCCCACTGGTAATGCTCCAGGATGCGCCGGCAGTCAGCTCTGGATCGGCTACTTAGGTGGAAGAGCTGGTCTACCTGTGGAGGCAGGAGGGAGGGCAGCTGACTGCTAGAGGGCAGGGGCGGGAGAGGCAGGAACCTGAGAAGGGTCTGGCTTTACCTTGAGGTTCCGGATGGCAGAAACCACATCTCCCCCAGTAGCCCTCAGTGCTGCCTGGCATTCCTGGTGGGTGACTCCATGCACGCTCAGCTCCACCTGCAGGAAACAAAGCCTCGCTTAGGCCCACACCCCAGCCTGTAGCCTCTTCTGGACACCAGGCCACTTCAGGGAGACCTCACCTCCATAATCCTCCTCTGAAACTCGGAGTCGGGTGAGAGGCCTCCAGAGGGGACGGTGGCTTTGCTGGCTCCTGGCACGCCCATGGGGTGACTGTGGGGGGGTTCTCTTTTGGGCCAGGGAGGCTGCTCCCTGGGGGTCTGACTGGGCTGAGAAGAGCCTGAGGCAAAGGGAGGGCGGGGTGGCAGGCCTGGAGGTCCCTGGGGCACAGCTCTGGCATGTCGAAGTTCCGGTGGGCTGGAACCACCTCCTGTGGGGCGGGGACCCAGGGACAGAACCGATTCCAGACTCTTGGAAATGCCTGCACAGTTGAGAAAGAAATGACCTGAAAGGAAGCCCGGATGCCAGGCCCTGCCCTCCTGTTCTATGTCTATGCTGCCCTCAGGGTGGTCCTTGGGTTAGGTGGGATAGTAAGACAGGTGTACAGAACAGACACCCAGGCCCAGGCAGCTGAGGACCCAAAGAACTGAGAGTGCAGGGGCTACAGAGGGGAAATGCTGTTCAGTGAGGAGGGCAGACCTTAGAGTACACCTAGGATGTCAATAGGCAGAATGTGGGGGAAGGAAAGCATATGCAAAGCATGGATTCAGAGCAGGGGGCAGAACTAGAGGGTGGTTCTTGATCCTCAGAGACCCTGGAGGCCCTGTCCCCACCTCCACGCCCACCTTTCATCTTCTGCAGGGGCACACCCCTTCTCTGGCCCCGGGCTGGAGGGGGATCCCGAAGCTTTGCCTTCACTCTGTCCCTGTTGGAGAGTGATCCATTCATTCTCCACACACACCCCACAGATCAATGTCCCCTCCCAAAGAAACTCTCTGGGGCTCCCACCCAGAGTGGAAGCTCCAGCTGGGAGGCAAGTCCAGCCTCCCCATCAGCTTCGCCCTGGCCCCCTCCCCAAGCTTCCCTTCCAGAGAAGTTGCTGAACTTGGTTAACTCCCCCAGTCTAGCTCTGCCCCCAACTCTTTCAAGTCCTCACCCATCTATGCTTCCCTGGCGACGTTCTCCCCGGGCAGGAGAGCCTCTGTGGACTGGACGGGTGGCTGGCAAGCCCCCCAAGTCTGCCAGCGTCACTGCCGAGGCTGGGAAGCTGCCCACTTTGAATGTGCGACCATTCTGGCCCTTCCAGGTTGCAGAGTCGGGGCTGTGGGAAGAGGCACTGGTGAAGGGGATGGGGGCGGGGGTGGCACGCGAACTGGGCTCTGGCCCACATTCAGCTCACAAGCTGTGGGCCATGGAGCCACATCTGCCTGGAGGAAGGGAAGCCTTTTTCTTCCTAACACAAAAGGGCTCTATGGGCCTGTGGTGGCTCCAGCGGGGAGGCCAGCACTGTGGTGGAGCTCTCGGGGCCCAGTGGGGAGAGGAGGAGATGAGGCAGAGGATCAGGGTTCAAGGAGCTGGGGAGAAGCAGAGATGGGACCAAAGTCAGGAAGGTTGAGAGGGAGTCGTCCTCCTGGGGATGGGTGGGAGGCATGGGGCCCTCACCTGCCCTCGATGATAGTGATGGGGTCCCCAGACTCCATTCTCAGGGCACCTAGCTCTGTGACATCCCTCACACAACGTCCCTCAGGAGGCCAGGCCTGTAGAGACAGGAGGAAAGGGTGGCTGGGCTTGTGGCCTGAGTCAGAGGGGTAACATCATGGGAGCAGAGAAGAAAGGAGACTCTAATTTATGCACCCACCAATCAAACCCATACCAGGTATGTCCTTGTCCTCGCCCAGGGTGGGACTGTCCCTGTCCCCCAGTTGTAATCCAGTGGGGGAGACAGACTGGATGCCATGCCAAACTGGACACAGCCCAGGGGTCAGGGAGCAACAAAGGGGGGCCCTGTCTCTACCTAGGGGGACCAAGTGGGGAGTCATCCTGTATACTGCTTTTCCTCCACACCCAGGCCCATCAGATCTGCCTCCCAAGCACCTCTGGAAATTTTCCATTTCTCTCCAGTCCCATGCCTTGACTCTCACCCAGACATCTTCATATCGCTTCTGCTTCACAGCCATTGTCACCTACCTAGTCTGCCCATCTTCAGTATCACCTCTCTAATCCATTCTTGCACCAAGCCAGAGTGATACAACATATAAAGATGGCTTGTAACTCCCTTGCTCAAAACCCTTCCAGGGCTCCCAGGTGCCCTCAGAGTAAAGACTAAATAAAACCCTTTGGAGCCAGCCCAGTGGTGTAGTGGTTAAGTTCACACGCTCGGCTTTGGTGGCCTGGGGTTCATGGGTTCGGATCCCTGGAGTGGACCTACACACTGCTCATCAGACCATTCTGTGGTGGCGTCCCACATACAAAGTGGAGGAAGACTGGCATGGATATAAGCACAGGGACAATCTTCCTCAAGCAAAAAGAGGAAGATTGGCAACAGATGTTAGCTCAGGGCCAATCTTCCTCAGCAAATAAATACATACATACATACATACATAAACTCCTTTAACAGTAGAGTATAGTGATTTAGGGAACACCTCAAGTCAGATTTGCTGGTTCAAATCCCAACTCTTCCACCTACTGTGTGACTTTAGACAAGTCACTTAAACCGTCAGTGCCTTACCACCAAATCTGTAACATCGAGATGATAATGACCTCGGTGGGTGGTGAGGATTCAGTGAGTGAACAGGCATAAGGATGCATGTAAAGCATGTAGTGCAGTATCTTACACGGGCCAAGTGCTCTGTGTGTTAGCTCTGGTTATTTATCGTGCCTTACAAACCTCCCCCATGGCACAGCCCCTGGCACCTCTACCGCTTTAGTTACTTTTATTCCTCCTCCCATTCTGAACTTCTTTTCCTCTGCCTGTCAGACACCCACTGTAACCTACTGCTCTCTGCTCTGTGCTCCCCTTCTCTGGCCCAGCCCCAGCCCAAGTCCTTCAGCCTGCATCTATGTAGCCCCAAGCTGCCTCCCCAGGGCTCTGGGCTCCCTGCAGATAGGGACTGAACCTGTTTTGTTCACAGCCAGGTCCCAGATCCCAGCCCAGGAGTCAATATTTACTGGTCTTGTCCCTGGGAGAGAGAATGGAGGGAAGAGAGACTGAGTGTATCTGGGAGGCAGGGGTTCCCACCTCTTGGAGCAGCCCCTCCAGGTGGGAAAAGCTAGGCCGGTCAGCAGGATGGGGGGCCCAGCAGCGCAAGGCGAGGGCGTAGAGGGCCCTGGAGCAGAGGGGAGGCCTAGGCAGCCTGGCTCGGTCCTTCTCCAGCCTCTGCAGGATGAGGTACGGTGGGACCCCAGCCCAGGGCTCCTCACCCCCGGAGAACATCTCCCACAGCGTCACCCCAAACATCCACACGTCCGAGGCAGAAGAGAAGAGCCCGTGGCGCAGGCTCTCTGGAGCACACCTGCGGAAGTAGAGCTGAAGGGGGCCGGATATGTGCCCCTCGGAGCTCCCACCTTCCACCGAACACCCTCCCTTGACGCTCCCGCTGTCCTCTTAAGTCCTCCTTTGCACCCCCTTCTAGACCCAACGACTCCTCCTGTCCAGCCTCCCTCGGAGGACCAGCCCCCTCATCACTCCCCCTTAGCTAGTGCCCTCCAGATCCGCCCCCTCTCTTCCGGGCTCGAAGCCAGACCACCCCCCGGGCCCCGCCCCTCACCAGGCAAACGGGATGGGCCGGGGTCCGCCCATGACATAGCGGCCCCGGGCACCGCCCAGCGGCCGCACCAGACCGAAGTCGGCCACCTTGATTATTCGTGGCGAAGCCAGCAACAGGTTGCGCGTAGCGAGGTCTCGGTGCACCAGCCCGCGGGCCCCCAGATACGCCATTGCCCCCGCCAACTGCCGCAGGAAGAGGCAGAGCAGGGCCACTGGCAGCGGAGGTGTAGGGGGCGGAGCGGTCAGACGCGCGTGCAGGGAGCCCAGTGGTGCCAGCTCCATCACCTGCGGGAGCACAGCACCGCCTGAGCAGTGGTCCAGCCCCACGGGATTCGGGCCGCCCACCCTCCTGTCGCACACCAACCCTGGGGCTGCTCCAGGAGCCAGTGTCAGGCACTACTCACCATCTGCAGAGGCTGGCCCAGTACGAGGCCATGCAGTCGCAGCACGTGTGGGTGCTCCAAGTTCATCATGATGGACACTTCTCGCAGGAAATCCCCCAGCTCTGTGCCCATGGGGCCTTCTGGACCCACTCGCAGGGACTTGACAGCTACTGGGACCTGGGGGTGGGGAGAGCATCATCATGCACCCTAGGGAGCAGCTCTGCCAGGGCCAGAGCAGAGAGGGCACACAGAATAGAGGGGGCAGCTGGCCTGGGTACCCAGAATGAAGTAGGCTCCCTGGACACTCACACTCTGGCCGCTGGGCAGTGTCCACAGCCCTCGGTGCACCACACCAAAGCAGCCGGAGCCCAGCAGCTCCCCTCTGCACACAGCACTGTCTGGGATCAGACACTTGAGTCCTCCCTCTGGCTCAGGGAGGGACTGAGTGTTGTCCGAGGGTGGGGTGGTCTCCTTCTGCTCAGGGGCAAAACCCCCAAGGATCTGAAACAGGGGTGGGAATCAAATGTGCAGAACCCCGCATACCCATACCCTTCCTTGCCACTCAGCCAACCCCATTTCTGGGGCTGAGCTGGCCCTTTAAGCCTCTCACCTCTGCCCTAGAACACACACCTTGTAGACCCAGTTCTTAGACTTGAGCCCTGAACGGTGCTTCTTCAGAGCTTCAGCCAGTCTGCGCTGAGCTGGGGGAAGCGAGAATCAGAGGCTGGAGTGGTGGGGGGTCGGGGCAGGATGCAAGGGATGTACTGGCAAGAAGAGGGCTGGTGTGTGTGTGCACGGGGGGGTGGGAGTGTGGGGGTGTGGTGTTAGCAACTAACAGGCTGGAAAAGAGAGACCAGGGCCTCGGGGCAGGGGTCCCTCACCAGGCCGGCCCATGCCAATGCCATCGAGGTCCTCAGGTCTCACAAAGTCGAAGTGTTCTGGCCGAGTAACATTAAGCTCCTCAAGGATGGGTTGGTAAAACTGAGCCAGCTGGATGTCCCGGAGCAGCCGCAGCAGCCACACGGAGCCCACCTCGGGGAGCATGTCTAGAGAAGGAACCCCTAAGGATGATGCACTCTCCTCCAGACACACAGCCCAGGGTAGGCACCTGAGACACTCAGACACCAGAGATGTGGTCACCACCTCCACCCTCAACCCGTCAGAAACACTCAGCTACAGAGGGAGGGACACATCAGAGACAGCCAGGAAACCTGCCTCTCACACACACCCCAGGAAGAATGCTCCCCATACTTGAGACCTAGCTACTCTATTCCCTCACCACTGAGCAACCTGCCCTCCTTACACCTGAGATTTTAGCACTGTGCAGTCTTCAGATGTGTTGGCCTGCTCACTCTTGAGATATTATGGCACACTGCCTCTACATCTCTAGGACACCCACATGCACTGCCCTTTTAATCCTGAGGTATACCATTGCACACACTCACCCAAATACACCTGAGACCCCTTATGCACACCAGAGATGCCCAGATACGCTAACCACACCCAATCTCAGACATGCAGGTACACACATACACAGATATACACATGAACATACATTGCCTCCCACACCCAGGTACACTGCTACACACGCAGACAGACAGACAGACACACACACACACACACACACACACACACACACACACACAGACCTACAGATAAGCTGCAAAAGATGCCTGAGACACCCAGATGCGTGTCCTCTCAAATCTGAGACTTTCCCGTCTGCTGCCATAAAACACCCAGGCTTACTGCCACATACCCCCTCATATACACATACTTGAGACGCGCCAGTTCACTGCCTCCAAGACACACCGCCCCACACGTCTGCGACATCAAGGTCCACATAAACACACACAACACATAAGACATCACAGTACAGCGTCCACACATATCTGAGTTAGGCAGGCACACTGCCCCATCAGCCCAGAGACGCCCAGGGCAGCAACATTTGAAATCAAATCGGTGGTTCCGGATGGGGGGTTAGGGGCAGGCCACACTAGACTCCAGTACGGCGGCCTTCAGAGCCACCCAGGCTGCCAGGTGCACAGTCCTTTCCACACCCACCTTTCCACACCCACCTGAGCTCAGCTCCTGGTAGAGAGCCCTGCTCGCACACCTGAGTCGCTCAATCTAACTTGGCTTCAAGGCACCTCCACCAGTCTGTATTAAATAAGGCTCTAGGTGCGCCGGGTGATGGCTGCCTGCGCAAACACACTCTCCCTTACACACACCGGGACCCCTCCCTCCGCACGGTCGTTCAGCCGGGAGGTAGCGGAGGACCCGAGGCTGGGCCCAGATGGAAACCCGTCCGTAGGCTGAGGAACCGGGCGCGAGCAGGGGCCGGGAGGAGAACGCCCGGGACCAGGGAGAGTTGGCACCGCTTGCAAGGTGAGAAGGTGAAAGCAGGGGAGAGGGGACAGGAGGAAACGCGGCCGCGGGAGGGAAGGACCCGGGGAGCGGAGCGGAGACGGGCAGATTCCGCACCCGCGGACCTACCCAAGCGACGGCTGCTCCGCCAGCCCCAGCTCCGGGCGCCCCGCTTATCCAGACCTCACCTGGCGAAGGCGGAAGCGGCGGCTGGGAGCCGCCCGGGCTGCCAGCACTAAATCCCGAGAGGGGCGGGACCAGGCCGCGGAGGGCGGGACTCGGGCTGCGCCGCGCCCCCAGTCCCCTGGCAGGACAGGTAAAGGCTGCGAGGGCGGCTGGCGGGCCCCTCCCTCCGCCAGGCCGGACCCTGAGAAACCTCCCTTCCCCTGTCCTTTGCTCGCCTTCCTTCACACCCTTTTTCCAAAGAACTTTTCATCCCTCTCCAGACTTCCTCCTCGATGTCCTCCCCCATGCCTCCTCTCGCCAAAGCCTTCCCCTCTCTCAACGAGAACGCCACCCTTAAATGAATAAGCGATATCCTGATAGCGATATCCTGCCCAGGCACTGGGAATATAGGCCAAACAGGACAGGTCCCTGTCTCCTCGTAGGGGAGAGAGCTTCCTAGCACTCCAGTGGAGGAAGGCCCGCAGTGCAGGGTGCTTCGGGAGGGAGCCAGGGCAGACAGGTGTTGACCGTGGTGCAGGCAGTCAGCCCCCAGCCTAGAACAGTCTCAGATTGAAGCCGTTGTCTTTTTCCCAGCTCTGAACTTCAGTCCAATGTGCTGCACCTGAAAAAGACCTTTAGGGGAGCTCCCCAGGGTGGAACATGTGGGAGGTCTTGTGTGTGTGTGTGTGTTAGAGGGATGGGGACACAGCTTCTGAGTGGCTCCTCAGCCACATCCCAGCTTGGTACCTGGTCTTGGTATCAAAGGCAGCACTTGTGCCTCAGGGCACTCTTCGCCAGCACTGGCACTTCCTGGCTTCATTCGAGGCATAACCCCTCTCCACCATGTAGCCTCTGCTGACCCTAGGGCCGGGTCACAGTCCAAAACCTTGAAGAAGGCTCTGAGGAGGAGCAAGCCCTCTCTTTTTCTACCAAGAGTCCCAGGGAGGAAGCCACCAGTCTTAGGACATCTGGCCTGTGTCCTTCTGCCCAGGGAAGGATGTGTGAGCATAGCAGCTGCTATCCCCAGAGTCCCTTGGAGGGAAAAGGGTAAACACACGGGGAATGCCAGCATTGATGGGAAAATCGTCATAGTTCACAGTTATTCCTGTATGGTTTCCTTGCCAGGTCTTTTGCCCTCCAGCCTGGCCAGCTCATCACCCTGCAATTGCTCCCTCCACATCTGTCTTCCTTGATATACTACGGGCTCCACCCAGCAGGGGCTGGATCTGTGTTGTTAATCCTGTGTTCTTAGTAGCTGGGACAGCGTGGACATACAATGGGTCTGATGCATCCTGATTGTGAAGAAGTCTGCTCCATCTGATTGCCATTCTTTTGTAGGTGATGTCTTTTCTCTCTGCTTTTAAGATACCATTGGTATTTTGTAGTCCTATTACAAAGTATCTAAGCATAGATTACTTTCTGTTTATTCTGCACAGTATGTTTTATTTCATATATCTATGAATTCGCATCTTTATCAGTTTTGGAAAATTCTCAGCCAGTATCTCTTCAAACATTCTTTTTTTTTTTTTTTTTAAAGATTGGCACCTGAGCTAACATCTGTTGCCCATCTTTTTTCTTCTTCTTCTCTCCAAAGCCCCCCAGTACATAGTTGTATATTCTAGTTGGAGGTCCTTCTAATTCTGCTATGTGGGACGCCACCTCAACATGGCTTGATGAGTGGTGCCATGTCCATGCCCAGGATCCAAACTGGTGAAACCCTGGGCCATTAAAGCAGAGCCCACCAACTTAACAACTTGGCCACAGGGCCAGCCCTACTTCAAAGATTCTTTTTCCCTCATTCTCTGTGTCCTTTCCTTTGAGGACTCTGATTGGAAGTGTGCTAGAGGGGCTGGCCCTGTGGCTGAGTGGTTAAGTTTGCATGCTCTGCTTTGGCAGCCCAGGGTTTCGCCAGTTCGAATCCTGGGTGTGGACATGGCACTGCTCATCAAGCCATACTGAGGTGGCATACCACATGCCACAGCTAGAAGGACCGACAAATAAAAACTACACAATTGTGTAGTGGGGGGCTTTGGGAGAAAAAGGAAAAAAAATAAAATCGTTAAAAAAAAAAGTGTGCTAGATCTTTTCACTCTGTCCTCCACGTCTTTTAATCTCTTCCATATTTTCCATTCTTTGTGTCTCTGTGTTGCAATCCAGGTAATCTCTTCAGCTCTATCTTCCGGTTCACCAGTTCTCTCTTTGGTTATGTCTGATGTGCTGTTTAATCCATACAGAGGGGTTTTCTGGCATTGTTATATTCATATGAATGTTACTGTATTTTTCTATGCTGATAGTACTTTATTGAGGTATAACTTACATTCAGTAACATGCACTGATTTAACTGTACAGCTCAATGCATTTCAATAAATGTACACATCCATGAATGCAAATGAAGACCTAGAACATTTCCACCATCTCGAAAGTTGCCTTGTGCCCATTTTCAGTCAATCCCAATTCCCCGGAGGCAACTACTATTCTGATTTCTAAAACCCATAGATCAGTTTTGCCTGCTCTTAACCTTCTTGTCAATGGAGTCACACAGTGTTTATTATTTGCATTTGGCCTCTATCACTCAACATATTTTTGAGATTCATCTTGGTGTCGTCCAGGTTGTTGGTGGGAAACACAATGGCTCCATGAGCTTCTTCAGAGAAGAGCATGTGAAACCTGATTTTCCTCTGAATGTCCAGTGTTCTTACATATCTGAGTGCACTGGAGGTCATCTGGGAGTCTACATGAGTGTAGAACATATGGAGAGATATGAAGGCAGATGCAGCCGGAGAGGTTGGCAGAAGCCAAACTAGGCATCAATTCATCCTTCCAGCAAGTTTTCACTGTGCCAGGTTCTGGGGACCCAGGTGAAGAAGCAGACGCGATCCCTGCCCTGATTGGATTCATTCTACAGGGCCTGGCAGAACACGGTTGGGAGCTTGGGCCTTACCTAAAGGCTCTGGTAACCACTGAAAGGTTTTATACAGGGGAGTGACAGAACCAGCCTGCTGTAGTCAGAGGCTGGGAAAAGGGGAGAGAGAAGAAGCAGGGAGCTCAGGGAAGAGGCTCTTACCATTGGTTCAGGGGAGAGAGGCTGGCCCTGCCTAGGCCTTGTCTATGGGATGGAGAGGAGGCTGAGGATAGAGGGCGCTACTGACTGGACTCCTGGCCTAGGTCCTCTGTGCTCCAGCAGGAAACCAGAGGCAGTGGCTCAGCCCCACCTTTGTCTTTGGCTTGGAATAAACCCAGGGAATCAGAGACCTCTTATTCCTTCCCTTCTTGTTCATTTCTTACTTTTGGAGTTAAGCTACTATCTTACCCACCTTTGCCCATAAAGAAGGATGGGATGAGGGGGAGCACAACCAGACCATCCTAACCACCCTCAGGGAGCAGATCCCTTAGGCTGAGATGGAGCATCCTGCTAATAGCATTTAAACCTGGAGGCCCAGATCTGGCACCGCCCCCCTCCATCTGCATTTCCCCAACCTCTGCCCTGCCCTGCAGGTTCTGCATCCGAGAAGGATGAGCACATTCACACTACCAGGGCCAAGTCTTTCCTCACAGAGCAGGGAACCAGAAGGATAAGCAGAGAGGGCACCCAGGTTCTCCCCCCGCCACCGCCTGGCCTTGGGTTTGGGTTGGGAGTGGGGCCCGTCCCGGTGCAGAAACCTCTCCATTTCCATTGGGAACCACATTGATGCCCCCTTAGCTCCTACTTTCCTGCTCTGACCCCTGAGATCACTGGGCTCTCCCAGTGATCTCAGGACTTGTATGCATCTGTTAGTTTGCTTTCCAAAGTGGAAGCACTCTTAGATCCACAATATTCCTTTAACCTCCCAGTGGAGCTGAGGGCTTTTACAGCATGGTAGCTTAGACCTTACCTCTGGAGCCCGCCTGCCTGAGTTTGAATCTCAGCTTTACCTCATACCATCCTGTGAATCTGAGCAGGTTACTTCATGTTTCTGTGCCTCTGTTTTTTCATCTTCAAGATGAGCCTATTACAAGTATCTACCATATGAGTTATTGGAGAATTAACTGTGTCTACGTATGTGGTAGCCAGTCTCCAGAATGGCTGCCAGTGAAACTCCCCTTCCTGTGTTCACACTGTTGTATAGTTCCTTCTCACAATAAATAGAGCTGATCTGTGTAATCAATGGGATATTGCCGGAAGGATGGTGTGTGACTTCTGAGCTAGGTCATATAAGACCGTGTGACTTTCTGCCCTCCTCTCTTGGAATCCTCGCTCTGGGGGAAGCCAGCCACTATGACGTGAAGACACTCAAGGAGCTCTGTGGAGAACCTCCACATGTCAAGGAACCGAAGCCTCCTGACAACAGCCAACACTAACTGGCCAGGCATGTGAGGGAGCCCTCTTGGAAGCTGATCCTCCAGCCCCAGTCAAACCAAATCCTGCAGATTCCTGCAGCCCTGACTGACATCTTGACTGCACCCTCATATGAAACTCCAAGCCAGAGCCACCTAGTGAAGCTGCTCCTGAATTTCTGATCCACAGAAACTATGAGATAATAAATGTTTCAGACAATTGAGTTTTGGAATAATTTGTTAAACAGCTATAGATAATACAATCCATAAAATGCTTAGAATGGTGTGGGACACAGTCTCCAGACGTGTAAGCCATCATTAACTCCATTTTACAGGTAGGAAGACTGAGGCTCAGGCTGGTGAAGTGATGTTCCTCGTGTACATAGCTAAGAAGTGTCAGGACCAACCATGTCAGGCACCCGTGCCAAGTCCTCAGCTTCTTTTTCTGCCCCACTGATCCAGTTATCTGTTGTTAAGTAATAATACCTAGTGGCATAAAACAACCATTTTATTATGCTCCTGGACTTTGAGAATCTGGAATTGCAACAGGACACTGTGGGGATGGTTTCTCGCTGCTCCACTATGTCTAGGGCCTTAGTTGGAAAGACTGAAGCTCTGAGGGTGACTTGACAGCTGGAGGCTGTATTATCACTCATGTGTCTGACAGTAGATGCTGGCTTTGGCCGAACCCCTTCATGTGGATTCTTCGTGTAGGCTGGGTTCGCTCATAGCATGGTGACTGGTTTCCACAAGCAGAGGGCAGAAGGTACCAGCACCTGGGCTCAGAAAGTGGCCCAGTGTTACTTTTGCCGCATTCATTGGTCAGCCAGTCATGGAGCCCAGGTTCAAGGGGAGGATACATAGACCCAACCTCTCAATGGGAGGCGTGTCAAAAAATGTGGGGCCATTGTTTCAAACTGCTACACCCGCAGCAGCCTCCCCTGTTTGGTGAGAGGCTCAGAAAAACCAGCCCTGCCGTGACAGACCACACTCTGGTGGCTTGGCCCTATGTACACAGAAAAGAAACATAAACTCCACCAGCCTCCTGTGCAAGGTGCTCACGAAGAGCTTACATGGTGAGGGCATATCCCAAGGGTTCAGGGAAGGGGCTGGAGTTGTCAGGACACTTCCTGGTGTCTACTCTGTGCAGGGCACTGAGGAAACAAAGACACAAAACCTTAGGTGGTGGCTTTATAGGGCAGAGCATAGTGTAGAGGGAAGATGTATAAAGAACCCCACCACCAGATGTAATATGGGCCGCATGAGAGATGCCTGGAGAAAGGGCACTCTACCCTGTCTCAGGGGTTCAGGGAAGGCTTCTCAGAAGAGGCAATGTCGGAGCCAAAGGAGAAGGGTATCCCAGGAACAAGCCTGGGCAAAGGGAAGGAGACACGAGGACAGAGTGTTTGGGCAACCACAAGTGATTCAGTGTGGCTGTGGGATGGGCAGTGCCTCGAGAGAATGCTCCAGGGACATGTGGGGGCCAGATTCCAAGAAGTATTACAAAGGTAGATTACGTATTGATGAGAAGTGGGCATGTGGCATGAGAGAAAGAGGTCCGTGACCCTGTTGGCACTGCCATTAAGCGTGAGAGAGATTACATGAGGTGGGTGGGGTTGGGGGGAAGGTGGGTTTGGACATGTGGAGTCTGAGATGCCTGTGGGCATTCAAGCAGAGATTCTAGATATCTCCATATTTGGACAGCTCTGGCCTGAGGACAAAATAAGGCAGGGTGGAGCTGCCGATAGAGAGCCTTGAGTGTCAGGGTAAGGGCCAGGTCTATATTCTGTAGGCAAGGAAGAGCTAGGGAAGGGTTTAGTCAGAGACTATAATGGCTAACACTTAATGAGGGCCCATTACATGTGGGGCACAGTCCCAAGCATTTTATATGAACTTATTTGGATCTCCCAGTAATCCTGTAGGGTAAGTACTGCTGCATTTCATTGATTGAAGATATCATCAGTTCTAATATGTACCATTATGCCATGACATATCTTCAATTTAAGATGGATTCTTCAGAGATGTTAAAACGTAAACAGAAAAAAAAAAGAGCCCATAGAATCCATGAAATACATGATCTGCATTTAAAAGATGAGGCAACAGGCACAGAGAATAATTTGCGCAAAGTCCAGTAAGAGACAGAGCCAGATTTGAAATCAGGCAGCCCAACTCCACAGCCCAGCTTCTTAACCATCATTTAATGCCAGAGAGGAGGCGTGAGCAACATGCAGGTTTGAGAAGAGCAGTGTGGCCGCTGAGGGTGAGATGGATTTGAGGGGAGTGGGCAGAGTCAGGTGGCACATCTGGGAGACAGGGGTCCACAGTGAGAGGGTTTCAGAGTGGGCTAGGGGCCATAGGGCAGGAGCAGGGGACAGATAGGATAGAAGTCCTTCCAGAATGGGGAGAGCTGGTCAACCTACAGCCTGTTGGGTGTGAAAACAAGGACGACTCCAAAATGTTGAGTCTAGAAAGAGGGTACAGCACAGGAAGGTACAAGCAGCTATTGCAGACCAGAGGAGAGCTGGGGTGCCTGGGCGGGCAGGAGTGTGGCTTCTCATCCCAGCTTGGGCAGTAACACTGCCAGGCACCTGGTGGGCACTCACTAAGTATTTGTCAAATGAATGGGTGAATGAGTTGCATGATCTTGGACAAGTTGTGTGATCTTGCTGTATGATCCCTGGGTCTCATTTTTTTGTGTGTAAAATGAAGGGACTGGACTAGAATGTGTAAAACAAAATAGAAGGAACTCTCCTGGAGTGGCTGGCATTCCTCTCCCCATCCCCAGAACCTTTATGAGTAACCCAAAACCATGGTTCTAACCCTGTCTGTAAGGTTAACTGAGGTCCCATATGAGACAATTAAATTCAGAATCTCTGTAGATGAGGCCAGGCATGGGTAGTTTCAAAGCTGCCCAGGTGACTCCGATGTGTGGCTGGTTGAGAAGCCTTGCCTGGGAGCCTCCAGGTGCCCAGTTTGAAAACCACTGGGCTAGGTGAGGGCTAGAATCCCTTCCAGGCCCAGGCCCTTGGACTGAGACTTGTGGTTGGTGACAGGCCTCTCTTTTCATGTCCCATCTCCCATCCCCCCAAACCAAAAACTCCTGAAAGCCAGAGGACCAAACACCGAGGCTTCTCAACCACACCTATTGACATTTTGGACAGGCTAGTTCTTTGCTGTAGAGGACTCTCCTGCGCATTTTAGGATGTTGAGCAGCATCCCTGGTTTCTACCCACTAGATGCCAGTAGCATATCCCCCTAGTCAAAGCAATCAAAAATGTTTCCAGGGGCCAGCCAGGTGGTGCAGCGGTTAAGATGCTGTGCTCCACTTCGGTGGCCTGGGGTTTGCCGGTTCGGATCCAGGGCACAGACTTAGCACTGCTTGGCAAGCCATACTGTGGCAGGCGTCCCACATATAAAGTAGAGGAAGATGAGCATGGCTGTTAGCTCAGGCTAATCTTCCTCAAAAAAAAAAAAGTCTCCAGATGTTGCCAAATGTCTCCTGGGGTGCAACCACCCCTGACCCCAGTTGAGAACCACCGTGCTACACTCAGTCTCCTGTCCTCCCTCTGCCCTTCCCAGCTGCAGACAGAGGCCAGGCACGGGTAGAGGCCATTTGACAGCAGGTTTAGTTGGGCCTGGCAGGAGGGAGGCCTCTGTGGGAAGCCAAGGTTTCACAATGGGGGGATAGCATGCCAGCAGACTGAGTGATGTGGTCTCACTCTAGAGGGAGGGAGTTTTCCAGAACACTCATTCCCGGATTCCCAACCAGTCACAGATGAGCCAAGAGTAGCTTCTGGGGCACACAGCCTCCCGTTTCCCGGGAACAGGTAGAAGGGGGTGTGGGAGTGGTGATGTGCATGAAGGGGATTCTTTCCTTCTGTAGATATTTTCCTGGCATCGGACTGCCCCGATCTGATTGGTTGAGGACTTGGAGGGGAGGAACTTTCCAGCTGTGGGTGCCTGGGTCCCTGGAGGCTATCTGACACTGGGATCATGGGGATAGCTGGGTTTCAGGGTCTGGAAGACTAAACCTTTGGGGCTGGAACTAAGGGGCTGACGGGTTCCCCTGCCCAAGGGAAGTGGAAGTTGTGGGTACATGCTCCTTAGAACTGGAGGCTGGGAGGCTGTCAGCGTCTTCACAAGTTACTTTTTGCTTTGAGGTGGCTGGACCTGAGGGAAGACAGGATGGGAGGTCTGGGAAGGGAGGGGAAGGAAAGGGGGAGGAAGGGAAGGGAGCTGGGAGGGAAGGAGGAAGGATGGGTGGTGGAAGGCACTGGGCTGGTCAGAGGCAGAGGAGATGAGGCTGTTTCCCGCCCTTATCCCCCAACTCACTCCACCATGAGGCTCAGAACACCCAGGAGCAGGACAGCTCCGAAGACACAGAGGAGCAGAATCCTGGCTTCCCAAAGATCATGTCTTCCTGCAGGGAACCCAGGAGGCAGTGGATGATCCTGGGGACCACACCCGTTGGCGCTGGGGGAGCCTAAGAGCTCAGAGGTCTGAGTAGGGTGAGGCGGGGTTGGGAGTAAGGACCTGGCAAACAGCGCTTTCGGGGCCAACAGTACACCTCCATGCTCTCGCAGGTGGAGCAGTTGTACAGGGTGGTGCTGCCCTCTGCAGGAGACAGCAGGACCGGAGCTGGGGAGGGGAAGCACCAGCTCCACCCTTCCAGAGGACTCCACTTCCTCCCTGCTAACTGCCAAGCTCTTCTCAGGTACCCCGAGGCCCCTTGTCTTCACTACCCCTCTCCTTTTCTACTCACGGCAGGCAGGAGCACAGAGAGCTGAAATGAGACAAGGAGGGGTGGGGGTAGATGAGCCACTCAGCCACACAGCCCTCTGCCTGTGATCATAGGCACCCCTTATCCCTAACCACATCAGTACCTTCCCTGGTGTACTCCGGGAGCTTGGTCTTTTGAAGCCATTGCCAATATGAAGGGAGTGAGGAGAGAGAGCCTTTGATCTCTGGGGAGGCAGAGAGCTGCTATATTGCCCAGGGCCCCAACAGGGCCAAATCATCTGCACCCCTTCACCCAGCACCTCCCCGGTCACGCCCTTCTGTCTCTACCTGCCCTTCACCCCGTCCTGCCTCCCCGGCCCCTTCCTCCCATCTCCCTCCTTGGTGCCCATCCAAGCCCCTAGGTCGTGCCTTCCCCCTTGACCTCACCCATGACCTTCAGGACTCTGTGAGTCTTCTCTGTGACTTTGTTCATGGACACCTCATCTGTGGAGATGAGCAAGGACCAGCGATTCTCTCATCAGCCCAGAAGGAGATTCTGGGGTCTTTCCTGAATTTCCTGGGGGACCAAAGAAGCTCTCCCAGAGGAAAAGGCTAGTGTGTCCAGAGAGGGCTGTGGACTGAGCTGACAGCTCAGAGGCATAGCTGGGAAACCACATACTGCTCTTCTTGGGACACAGGGGTGACTGGGGCTGGACCAGTCCTTGGATGTCTGGTCTTACCTAAGGCAAAGGCCGAGAAGTTCCAGGAAGCCTTACAGTCCCTCCACTGGGCCTCCATCTGGCTGCAGAGCCAAGCCAGGCGGCCTGACAAATCTCGGTCCGGGAGGCGGCAGAAGACACAGGCCTGGGCGGCTGCCAGGAAAACCCCACCTAGTGCCAGCATCCACATGAGGCCCACTGGGGGGTAGTGGAGGGGGGCGGGCCCCATCTAGGCTGGGAAGGCCTTGGAATGCTCTGTGATCTTGGTTCTAGCCCTTTGCCTGGAGCTTCTAGAGTGTTCCAGAACAGTGCCATTGCTCCATCCCCAGCTGGGGTAAACATAGGGCCCAGGGAAGTAGAGATTAGAAGAGGACATCTCTAGTAGGAGATGGGCAGAGAAAGCAGAGCTTCTGCTGCAAGGAGGATGGCACCCCCAACCTGGCCCTCAGCAGCCTTTACAAGTTTGTGGTTCCATAAGCACTTTTATTTTTCTTCTTGTAAATCACGACCAGTGATAAATCATGAGTGACTCCCCCAGTGAAGAAGTTACGTGTGAGTATCCCATCCCCTCAGGGACCCAGAAATCCCAGCTCTTCCCATAGCCTCCCCCAAACTCCCCAAACTCTTCCGTTCATCTCCTCTCTGCCCTAAGCAGCCTTGGGCCTTCCTCAGCTATCTCCTAGCAACAGGCCCATGGTTGCCTTAGCAACCAAGAGTTCTATACAGGCCTCCCAATGCCCAGCTAAGGCCAGTGACTTCTTTTACCTTTCACCAGAAAGATCCTAATGACTCAAACCCCAACAGGCACCTCCTGCCTACGTGGTGATGTGAACGCACATTCATGCACAAACACACGCCCCTTGTGATTAAACTACTAATTCTCAATCTACTCACACCCATACCACAGACACACCCGGTGCCAAACAGTTGCTGAGCAACCCCAAACAGGCCTGGACACGCAGAGACCACAGAAGGACCAGCACATAGATGCTGTCTCCAGCAACACAGATGGGAACCCAGATGTCAGGGATCCACACATCACTCAGATACACTGGCTCACACACACTCACACACACACACACACACACACACACACACACATACACACGAAGGAAGTATGGTCAGGGCCCAGGAAGGTGCCACCCTTTTTCCCATGGCCAGCCCCACCATCAATATGGGATCCTTTAAAACACCTGGCCCTCCAGAGGGATGCTCCAGCCCCATAGTTAACAGGGATTCTCCTAGCTCCCTTATGCCAACCTAGGGTGGGGTGTAGCCTTTCTGTCTCCCTCGGTAGGTGGCTTGGGACACAGCAAAGAATCTCTTCCCACATTCCAGAGTGTTCTGGCCTCTCATTGGTCAGTCCAGACCAGGCCACCCAGCTCCAGGAGAGGAAGCCACAGTCCAGGAGGCCACATTAGAGCAATCCAAAGTCCCTCTTTCTCCCAGACCTCAGTGTCCTTCCAGGGTTCTGCTACCTTCCCAGACCCCTGAATAATGAGCTCCAACCAAAAAAACACTGGCCGTCCCCAGCCTCGGACACAACAATCACAGAAGCCTTCCCGCCCTCCCAGGAAGAGCCACAGTCCAGGCTCTCTGGACCACTTGTGAGCCTCTGGTGGACGTGGGCTTGGGAATTTCTGCCCACATCTGGGCTCCAGTCAGGTGCAGTGGGAGCCCTGACTCTCACAGCTTCCAAAGCAGAACTAGGAAGAGGCTTCAGGGGAGCCTTCATCCCTCGCTGCCCATCCCCTCCCCCCCAAGTCAAACTGAGGGCAGCATTCTCAGTTCTCAGTGCCGGACAAAGCGCAGAGACCTGGAGTTGAGCAGGTCTTCAGGGTCAGGGAAGACGGAGTCTAGACGGAAGCCATGCTCCAGAGCCACTCGTAGCACCTCCTCCAGGAAGGCCGGCGTGCCCACCACCTCTCGTCGTTCTCCTGGCCCCCCAGTCCACAGTGGCTGCAGCCCCAGTCTCCTGTACTCCGCTTCGGGGAGTTCCGCGGGGCGGGGGGCCCACTCCAGATGAAAGTGTGGGCCTCCCTCTGCCCTGTCCTCACTGGCCACACCAAATCGGGCTCGCATGGCACCCAAGCATTCAGGGTCAGTGCAGAAGATGTTGGCTCGGAAGGTGTCCACCTGGACAGAGCTCAGCTCATAGTGGTGTGGACCCCGGCGAGCAGAGAAGTGCACCTGGCGGGGGCTGGCATCTACATCTGCGTGGAGGAGGGCAGCTGTGGGTGCAGGGGTCCCCCGAGAGGCCTCCAGTTCCCGCAGGGCATCCAGGAGGGGCCGGATCTGGTAGAAGTCGGCCTCTGCCCTGAGAAGCGCTGTCTCCCCATACCCACGGGGCAGGTCCAGGCGGCCCAGCCGCAGGAAATTGAGGATGTGCCGGAAGGCCTTGCCATCTCGGTCGATGAAGTAGTGGCCGCCTCCCTGGGTATTGAGGTTGGGGGGTATGGGGGTGCCCGCCCTAAACATGGCCCCCAGCATGGAGTCTGGGAAACGAGTCAGGGTCTCCAAAGTGGTGGAATACAGCGTGCCCCCCACATTCAGGGTCACGGGGCCCCCAAAGGAGGGGGGCGAAGAAGGCACAGGAGGAGGGGAAATTTTGGGAGGTACTGGAGACACGGAAAGAGAAGAAAAGGCAGAACTTCCTGGGTACGTGCAGAATTGGGTCGTAAGGTTCAGATTCTCTGGGTTGGAGGCACAGGTTGTAGTACAAGGCAGCAAGATTTGGGGCTCACCCCAGCTACCTTGGTAGTGGGGGATGGTTTCCGGGCACAGAAACTCCTGGAAGGTTTTGAGAACCGATGAAAAGAGCAGAGGGAAGCCAAAAGGGAGGGAAGGGAAATTTCGGTCCAGACGCATCCGATTCTGGGTGGTCAGCGATTCCTTTCTGTGGTCTTCAGACAGTGGGCTTCCGGAATCCAACCAGCAGGTGACGGTGGCGAGCACAAGACCGACTCTTGGAAGGGTCCAGCTTCCGAGTTCCCGGGCAGATCGCTGTGGCCGGGGGCAAGTCCACGCAGGGCTCCGGGGCGGGGGCCAGTCAGAGGCCTGGCCTGGCTCCGGCGCGGGTCCCAAGAGATGGAGGCGGGGCTGATTGGAGCTGACGGCGGAGGTGCCTCTGTATCGGCTGGGGAATGACGATGCACGCTCAGACCGAGCTGGGAGTGTCTGAGGACTCTGCTGGAAGCAGCCAGGAGTCTCGGGACTCGGGCGTCGCCGCCTTCCCGGTGCCGTCGCAGCCGCTGAAGTCCTCTCCGCCCCCAGGAAGTGGCCTCAGGGCAGTGGCTGGGGTCCCTTTAAGAGAGAGCCCCACCCCCTTGGCGCCCCGCCCCCCGCCCCCGCGGGGCTCGCGCCGCTCGGGCGGAGGGGGGGAGCCGAGCGCGGCGAACCGGAGAGACGGGGCGGACGGGCTGGACTGGCGGACGCGAGCGGGGGTGGGGGCCGGAGGGTGACTCAGGCGCGTCGCTCCGGAAGCAGCCGCGACAGCGCCGCCGCCCCCCAAGTGTGCCCCATCTCACGTCTGCAACTCGGCTAGGGCCCGAGTCTCCACCCTCTCCCAGAGCGGAGTTTTCTCCGCTCAAAAACAGAGGCCCGGCCGTCCGGACTTGGGGACCAGTTCCCTCCCAGTCGCTCCCGTAGGAAATTCCCGAGGGGGTGGGTGCTGAGCCGCCGCATTCCGGGGATGCCTCGGGGCCGGGGTGGCCAAAGCCAGCCTCGCCATTCCGGCCCGACGCCAGCCCCCCGCAGGGAAGGCCGGCCCCCAGCCCACGCCAGCGGCCTCTCGGCGGCCGGCCGCCTCTGGCCACGTCGCCTGAGCCGGGAGCCCCGCCCCAGGGCCGTCCGGTGCTGGGGCTGAGGCCGAAGCTGCCACTTCACTCCCCGGGAGTCGCCAACTCTCAAACGCTCTCGCACCCCGGGAGCCGCGGCGCCCACACCTTGCCGGCCCGAAGGTGGCGCCCAATAAATGAACTCTGAAGCGGGGAGCACAGCACGAAGGCTTTAATGGCGAAGGGGCCGACGGCGGGGAGGCAGGGGCGGGGATGCGGGCCCGCGAATGCCTGGGATCACAGCGTGTGGAGGTCGTAACTACGCCGGCTCAGCTTCTCCGGGTCGTCCGACGCCATGAGGGAGAAGTCGCGGAAGATGTCGAGATACGTCTCGTCCCCTGAGGGGAGGGAGGAAGGGCTGGGAGGCCGGAAGGCCGGGCCCTGGTGCAAAAGAGCCTGGTGGGGACTGCGGGGCTGGCCTGCTAAGAGCGCGCGCTTCCAGCGTGGGTGGAGGGGACATCTGCGCTGTCAGGGCAGCGCCCTCGCCTATTCTTTGCTTCGTTCCGGGATCCTTGTCGGATGCGCCCAAAGACATATTTGTTGAATAAACAACGGGATTAATCCATAAAGCTGGGCACGAGGCGGGCAGGTCGTCAGGGGCCAGAAGCCCAGAATTACAATGTTGGGCCAGGGACGGGGGTGGGGTGGGGGGTACTTTACCCGCCTGGCCCTGGGCCACTTCGGCCTCTCTCATCTTTGCCAATCGTAGCCTGAAGGGGAAGGAATTAAGGAATGAATGACATTTTCCCCGCTCCCCCCATCCTAAGTTCCCAAACTTTGAGTGGGTTGTTTTATTCATCTGTTTCCCCAGGGTCTAGAGCTCAAAAGATGCTCTACAACAATGATGCCTCTCACTGAGCTGCACGAACTCACCATCCGCGGACCCTCCCCGCCCCCCTTCTTACTCCACGCCCCAAACAACACTGGGAGCATTCTTTCCCTCTCCCGGTCCAGAAGGTGGCCGCGCCCCTCCCGACGCTCCGCCTGGCACGCTCGGGCCTCACCTCAGCCCGGCCTAAGTGGACAGAGCAAGCGCTAACCCCGCCCCTTCAGGCATTCTCACAGGGTGACGATGTCAGCGTTGGCTGCTTCCATGGCGATGGTCAGAGGGTCCCTGCCTTCAGAGTCCCGAGCTCCCAGATCGGCCCCCCGTTTCAGGAACAAGCAGGCCAGCCTGGAGAGGATAGCCAGGTTCAGCCAGCCTCTCACCCTGTGCGGAGCCTCCCTCCCCAAGGCCACCATCCCTGCCGCCCCTACCCGGTGTGGCCAAGAATGGTTGCGTGGTGAAGCGGGCCCCGGCCGTGGTTGTCCGCTTGATTCACATTCGCCCCGTTCTGGAGGAGAAACTCACATGCCAGAAGAGAATTCTACATAGAGAGGTCGAGAATGGGGAGAGAGGGCGGCATCTTCAGTGGCAGATTTAAAGATGTTTTAGAGTGGGGTCAGTTCAGAGGGTGGGGCATGGACATCAGGAGTGTACGGGCACAGTTAAGTGTCAGGCTCTGCTCTAGCTCTTTACATGTATTCATACATTAAACTCCATAGCACAACCTGATGACATATGTTATTCCTGTTTTACCGATGAAGAAACTGAGGCACAGAGAGGTTCATAACTTGTTCAAAATCTCCTTTAAGTGATGAGTGCCTGGATTCAAACCTGGGTTGTCTGCCTCCAAATTGCACACTCTTAGCAACCTGTCTCTATCGGTTATCACTCCCTACGGGGTAGGGTTCTCAGGGAGTAGGTGGGGGTGGAAGGAGAGGTAAGAGGTGGGCCCAGAGTCAGAGCAGGGGTCAAAGAGAAGGAGCGTTAGGGTGGGTTGGGGAGGTCAACAAGACTCTCACAGCAGCTGTGGCCTGGATCAGCGGCGTGGCATTCTCCTGACCCCCATTGACCCAGTTGACATCAGCTCCATGGGCAAGGGCATCAGCCATGGTGGGAAGAGACGGAGGATGCCCAGCAGCTCGAAACAGCAGGGCCCCAGGGTGCAGGCTGCCCAGGTCATCCGAGGGGGGTTCTGTTAGAGGGAACCAGTTGTGAGTCTGGGAAGAAACCCTCAGCACAGTCTCCTGATGCTGTAATGAGACAGGTCACTTCTCAATTGTGGGGAGGCCTTCAGGACTCTGGGGACTGTGGTGGGAGGTGGAGGGGTGTGTGTGTGTTTGTGTGTGGCCCCTGGGGTGTGGGGATAGACAACATCATTCACTTCTTCCTGTCCAACCATCCTGACCCGCTGGGACGTCACAGGTGAGCTGACTCACTGATGCTCAGTCCCGCCTCTCTTGGCTCTCTCTGCTCCAGCCAAACTCACACTCTCCTTCACAGGCCTTTGGGGACCCTAGCTCATTCTCACTCTTGACTTTTCTCAGGCTCTTGACACCCTTATGTAGCCCTCCCTGTCTACTCCCAGCCCCATGTTCCTTCTCATTCTTCACTGTAACCCCCGAAACTCTTGGCTTGTAAAACCAGTGCCAGTGTGGGCTGGCGCCTCCAGCATTCTCAAGGGGAAGGCCTGGGCCTTCTACTCTGTGCCTCTCCACCAGGCCTGGCACAGTGCTGAGCACACAGCAGGCACTCAATGAATGCCCACCCAACCCCATACCTGGCTTGGATCCGAAGCTCCCTGGCCGGGGCCTGATGGAAGGCTTTGGGGGCACAGGAGGCTGCCCCCTGGGGGGGCCCCGGCCTCCTCTTCGCCCTCGAATCTCAGGAAGCTTGGTTAGGAATTTCTTCTCCACGTATTTGGCATGAATCCAGGCCTCCTTCTCCTGCCTAGGGGGGTCGGGGGAAGGAAGGGGACAGTCTTCCCTCCTCCCATCCTAGGCCTTCCTCCCTCCCCAAAAGGAGGGCAGCCCCAACCTCACCGGGAGCAGCTGGGCCCTGGCTTCTTCACTGCCATGGCCTCCACACGGGCCTCATAGATCTGGTTGATGACTACATTTCCCAGCTCGCACATAAGCTTCCGGTGGCCCAGGCAGAGGCGAGACAGACAGGTAGGGTGGGGCTGAGCGTCTGAGCCCTCAGGGCTCTGCAGCCCTGTCCTCACCCCGCCCCCACCCCCCACCCTCTTCAAGATATCCCAAGTCACCTTCACTAGTTCTGGCTCCCACGAGTCGAGGGTCAAAGACCGGACTTTAGAGAAATGAACTCCAAGGCTCCTAGAGGGCCGAAGTGGGAGTCAGGTCCTCTGTGGGGCAGCAGCTGGGGCAGCCGCCACTGCTCCTGAAAAGACTTGGAGGCAAGGCCATGCATGGGGGCCATGCAGAGGCACGGGGCAAGGAGGCCCACGTTGGGCAGGATCCTGCCTATTCACCCTTCCCTCTTTTCCTTCTTCCCCTACATTTCATTGCAAAGGCCTCTCAGCCATTTCCCTTCTCTCATGGCACTCTGGCCTGGACAACTCTTTCCATGTCACTCCCCTTCCCCGCTTCCACCTGACTGCCTCAGGGTGAGGGCTGTGTAGACTTGCTAAGGCCTCATGACCTCTCTCTGCTCTTTGTTCTCTCCGCCACCCTCAGCAGCCCTGACCCCACATCTCCTCAAGTCAAGGCAATAAGCTTCTCTTGGAGTCCCCCAACCTTGGCCAAACCAGGATACAGAGTGGCTAGGCCCACTAGGGTCCACATTGTGCCCCACAGGCCCGGCCCAGGGTCACAGCCAGGGTCTAAGAGAGGAAGCTACAGCAGGGTAGGAAGGGAGGAGCCGGTGTGATGGGCTCTATCTTGCCCCCCCCGACACTGCAACCAGAAGGAGTGGGGCCCACGCTTGGGGCCTTAGGGAATGACCTGTGGATGCCAGAGCACTGAATGCACAGGGTGACACCAAGGTTGATGCTGGCCCATTCAGGAGCTGGCTCCCGGCAGTCGCAGCACTGGGCATTGCCGTCCACACTCTGCACCTGGGCTGCCACATGCCCAACTCCACCAGGCTCCCTTCCCCTGGTTGTCCCGCCACAGCCCATGGTGGCAGCAGAGCCAATGGCCAGGTGTCCCGAGCCCTTGGGAGACAAGGGAAGAAAGAGAGGCCATGGGGCCTAGTGGAAGGGATGCCTCATCTCCCTGGGCAGCCTGGCCCTGCACCCCCATGTTAAGGTACCTGGACTGAACCCCGGGGGCTGTCATCAAGGTGTGCCTGGCTGAAGGCTGTGGCGATGCTGCTCTGCACAGCATTAATCCACAGCTGCAGGAGGCGCTCTGAGTCAGCCTGTAGGAGGCAGGACCTGAGCAGGAAGGAGGACGGAGAGTGGGGAGGGGTCTGAGGCCTGGGAAGCCATGGGGCAGGATGGGCAGATTGACATTCAGCTAGTATTCAACTGCACCAGTCATATTGAAATACTTCTGTACCAATTGGTCATATCCTTCTAAATATCCCCAATCACCCTATATCCTCCCCTCAGAACCACACCCAGACTGCCTTACAATCCAGCCACCAACGGGTCAATGCCTGGGGCTGCCTGGGGGCCTCCAAGACCCTGCTCCAGGAGGCCTGTGTGATTGGCCTGCCTTTCTAGTTGGTAAAGAATGAGATATATTAGAGTATCACCCGTGGGGCTGGATGGCACTCACTTGCTGGGGGACACCACCTCAAAGCAAAACCGCCTCTCAGAGTCCGGGCAGAGCTTCACCGTGCAGAGACGGAGGTCATCTACCACCACAGTCACAGGGTCCTGGCAGGGAAGGTGATAAGGGGCCAGATGTCCAGCCAGCCACAGCACGGGCTGAGTCTCCCTGGGCCCAGGCATCCAGGACCCAGGCCTACCCACCTTGTATTTCTTCTGATAAACCAGTTGGTTGCTCTGGATAGTGAACCAGCGTCTGGAGGAGGTGGAGGTAGATTATGGACACGGGCAGCACTGGGATGAGGCTCGGGCCAGGGGCAGCAGAGAGGCTGTGCCCTTTCCCTCATAAGGATCTTGCTGAGAGGAGGCGTGGGCTGACTGTCTCATGCGATGCTCCAGAGGAGGGAGGGCAGTTGTGCAGACCGGGACATCTAAGGGGTGCTATTCACATCTTGGGCAACCCAGAGTTGATATATTTATGGAGACAACTTTCCAGCAGATGGCTGTAAAATGCTTTTTCTAATAAAATGTCTATTGCTACAATTTTTTGACAGATGGAAGTATTTTTGGGAAGGGGCTCCATTTTCTAACGTGCACAAAGATCCCGTATGGGCAGTGGCCTTGGCAGGGGAAGGAGTTGAGTCAGGGCAGATCACCACCCTGCTCTGGACCCTGCAATGGCTCCCCATTTCCCTCAGAGTAGAGCCTCGGTCCCTACGAAAGTGGACAAGGCCCTATCACGATTCACATCTCCATTAGCTCCCCCTTCATCACCCGCCACTTCCTCCTCCCTCCCTTGGTCCACACCCATCGTCTGCTCTCTGTTCCTCCAACACATCAAATTTTTCAGGGCCTTGGTGCTGGCTCCTGCTTCTGTCCAGAACATTCTCCCCCCAGATATCCTTCAAGTCTTCACTCAGAAGTTGCCTTCTCATCAGGCCCATGCTGACCACCCTATTTCAAATTACTACCCCTCCCCAGCCCTCTACATCCCTTGCTTTACTATTATTTTTCTTCTATGGCACTTTTACCTTCTAAGATAACATATAACTTACTTAATTATTATGTTCATTGTCTGTCTTTGCTGATGGCAGGTAAACTGTCTGAAGGCAGGGGGTTTTGTCTGTTTTTCCTGCTGTTCTTAACACACTATAACCACTCAAAAAAATTTTTAATTGGATGAGTTTGGCTGAATGGGGTGTCCTCTCCTCACCTGCTCCAGGTCTTAAATGCATTGCTGGCCCTTTTGAAGAGATGTCCTTCCATCACCAGGCCACCAGGCCCCTCCTTTAGGCTTGGTTCTGGCTCCTCCCCACCCAGCTCCTGGGGGCAGAAGAGGGTCAAAGGGTAAGGTGGGCAGAGACCAGGGCCCCACACCCATCTGCCTCCTGCCTGCCATCCCAGCCCTCACCTTCTGTTTCAGCAGCACATGTCTCTGTTCCATGTCCCTCTTCTCTCGAGCTGAATTCAAGACCAGCTGGTGCAACTGGGCATAGGAGGGGCATCTCAGATGTCCCTGGCCTCCCCCAACTAAGCCAGGAGAGTCATCTCAGAACCTCCTACCCTCCCATCCTCCACCATCTGCCTGCTCCCTGGGGCTCTACCTGGCCACCTAGATCCTTGCGATACTGGGCCAGCCGGCTCAGTTCCTCATGGCCCTGCTGGAAATGGGTAGCTTGGGCCTCCACCAAACGCAGCACCTGGGGGACAAGGTGGGCAGGGGGCAGAGCTGAGGAAGGACCCCTCTTTCCCTCTTCCTGCCTGCTCTCCATCAGCAGGCTCCTCCCCACCTTGCCCTCATCACCACTGCAACTCACAAACTCCATGATGTCAAACTTCCTCTTGTCCTCAATCACATTGATCTGAGAGACCAGAAAGACCTCAGGTCAGTCTTGAAAACATAGTGTCCCCTCCCACTGCACACTGGTGACTCTCCGGCCTTGAGGTGACTGAGGCCCTGGTACCCCAGGAGGGCAGGTTGGGGCAGGCACCTGCAGGGCATAATCCAGTGCCCGTCCCCGGTACCCAGCTCGAGCAGTCTTCAAAGCAGCTCCTGCCTCTTCTGCCTCCTGGGTCCGGCGCCTGGGGACCTCTGCGTTGTGGGTTAGAGCAGCCTCCAGGCTCTCAGCCCCCCGCCAGAAATCCCGGCGAGCCTCTCGGAAACCCCGGAGACCTCTGGGGGTGGGAGGATAACACAGAATCACAGGTGGACCCACCTGCCCCCTGCAGAGAAGTCCCTCTCAGCCTTTCGGTTGGCCTGTGTAGTCAGAACTCCAGGGGGATCCTGACTGATAGCAGTCAGGCCACCAGAACTGCACCACCACCCCACCCGCCCCAGTCTCACAACTCCTTCATTGAGGGAGGCCCCTTGGGTAATGGGAAGAGGGCTGGAAGATTGTTTTCCCTCCCAACTCACTCCTTGACCAGGGTTTGAATTTGCTGCTGCAGTGTGTGCTGGGTGGCATCTAGAAGATCCTGAGGGGAAGCAGAAATTGGCAGGTGGGGGTCAGGACCACAGACAACCTTGCTTCCCCCACCAGCCCTACCTATGCCCACTCACCGCATGGCTGTCCAGCTTGTGTCTGAGGCTCTCAGTGAATTTGTCCAGACACTCCTAGGCAGGAAGAGCAGAGAGAGAGTACCAGGCATGGGGCAGTAGGGCCCTCCCATCTCTGGCCCAGTCAGCAATGGCTGTCTCAGATGGCAGCCCCAGCCCTGCTCTGGCCTGGGATCTGCAGACCCCAGGCCAACCCTCCCCTTCCACAGGATCTCTCCACATCCCAGGCCCCATCCCACCTCGTTCAGGCCCTCCACATACCGCCATCATGGGCTCTGGTGGACCCAGGCGGGCCAGATCACAAATGCCAACAATGAAGGCGTGGCCAGCAGCAAGGTAATGGCGCCCACTCTCCAGGAGGCCATTACCCAGTTTGAGGAGCTAGGAAGCAACAGGGCAATAGAGAGTTATGCCATGTGCCACCAGACCCAGTGGCACCCCCACTCCTGCCCTCTTCCTCTCCCCTTTCCCAGGGCCGTGCCCTCCTACCCAACCTCACCTACACTTCCCTGCAGCCCAGTCCAGCTCTCCCACTTTCTAATACACACCTGGTGCTTGCTCATCTCTGCTTCTTTGCTCCCACTGCTCTGTGCCTGGAACAAAATTGCTCCCAGCCTGTCACTAAAGCCAGTGTCAGCTTCACCTCCAAACATCTTTCTCTGTCCACTCCCACACATCTCTCCCTGCCCTGCCCCAATTACTTGGATCCCAGCTCTCCAGAAACTCCATCCTCATGCACTGTCTGGCTCACAGGATGAACACTCTACCTGGTTGGTATTAAATTCTACAGTATTTACGGTCTCAAGTTTTCCCATTCTCAGCTAATTGAAAGTTCCCTCCTAAATATTAATTAGTTACCAAGGCCACAGGGAAGGGCAAAGACAGCATGCTAGGGTGCTCCTAGGGCCCATTCTGTCTAGCCCCGCCCCCCCCAACTGACAAACAAGGATGTTTAATAAACAAGGGGACAAATGACTGGCCCAAGGAGGGTGTCTCTGGGAGAGCCACGTGGCTGTGTCAGAAGCCAAAGTGAGGTCTCCTGACCCCTGGCTCTTGTTATCTGCAGGAACTGCATTGCTCCTGAGGTGACACCACTTGGTTCTGGCCTCAGTCACTGCATCTAGGATGGAGCAAATGTCTGTGGAGCCCTTCAGCTCAGTCCAGGGGACAAGAGACCACCAGGGAGGTTCTGTGAGGAAATCCTAGGCAGTAGGGCCTCAGAAAGCTCAGGCCACACAGGTGTTCAGCGAACTTTTGTTGAAATGAAAAATGCTTACTAGGGCAAGTGAAGGCTTCAGGGAAATACAGCTTGAGGGCGGCCGGCAGGGTCAGTAATCGTCAGAAAACTGACCACGACCAAGCCTTATGAGATGTCACTATGGGGTGTCTATGACCAGGGACAAGGACCCTGATGCTCATAACTCCACTGTGTGGAGCTGGGGGACCGAGTGTCCAGTTCTTCCCTCATCCAGCACTCCCTCCCCATATATCTGAATAAGGAACTTTCATAAGAGTGAACTAGTGAGAAACTGGTACATCCATACAGTAGAATAGTACTCAGCAATGCAAAGGAATGAACTATTCACACACGGGCTACTGATACTATTGATACGCAACAACTTGAATAAACTTCAAGGGCATTATTCTGAGTGAAAAAAAAGAGCCAATCTTGAAAGGTCACATATTGTATGAATTCACTTATGTAACATTCTAGAAATGACAAAAGTCTAGAGATGGAGAACAGAGGAGTGGTTGTCATGGATTTGAGAAGGGGGAGGGGAGGGCATCATTATAAAAAGTAGCACAAAAGAGTTCCTTTGTGGTGACAGGAGCTTTGTATCTTGAATGTGATGCTGGTTATAAGAATCTATACATGTAGCAAAGTGCCACTGAAGTATACACAAAGATTTCTTTTTAAAAAAGAGTATATGCAAAATAGGTAAAATCCAAGTAAGGTCTGTAGACAGTTCCTCGCATCCTGCCAATATCAATTTCCGGGTTTGGGTAATGTACTATAGCTATATCAGACGCTGCCATTGGGGGAAGCTGGGTGATGGTATGTGGGACCTCTCTGTACTATTTTTGCAACTTCTTGTGAGTCTATAATTAACTCAAAAAATTGAATTAAAAAAATATATGTATATATTAACTGGTCATCTGTTAACTTTCAGGCTCCAGCAAAGGCACTGGGGATGGAGCAAAAACAAAACATAGAAGTCTCTCATGGCACTTACATTCTAGTGGGGAAACACAGACAAGACTAAACTTGGCAAGTGTTATAGACACACGCTAAGGTGATGATTCCCACTCTCGCATAATCAGCATCCCTTGAATGTGAGCAAGACCTGTGACTTGCTTCTAACCAATAGAATATGGCAAAGAGAATGGGATGGCACTCCCATGATTCAGTTACACCATTGGCAAAGGTGATGGATGCTTCTCCTGTGATTACGTCTGATATAAATTGATGCCATCTTGCCAGCACCCACAAGAGAGAGCGTCCTGCTGGCCTTGAAGAAGCAAGCTGCTGTGATGTAAGTTGCCTACAGACAGGGCCACATGGCAGGGGACTGTCTCGCAACAGCAGGGAACTGAATTCTGCCAAAAATCACAAGAACCTGGAAGAAAACTCTGAGCCTCAGAGGAGACTGCAGCCTGAGACCCTGAGCAGAGGACCAGCTAAGCTGTGGGTGGTTTCTGACCCACGGAAACTCTGATAACAAATGTGTATTGTTCTCAGTCACTAAATTTGTAATAATTTGTTGCACAGCAATAGAAAACTAATACAGCAAATAAATATATAACATGTCAGATTGAGGTAAATGCTATAGAGAAAAATAAGGCCGAGTAAGGTAGATGGGAGTGTGCGTGTCCGTGTGCGTGTGCAGGCGTGTTTTATAGAGTGGCCAGGGAAGGCCTTACTGTCTTGTGTTTGTGTTTCACTGGTTTGTCTGCCACAGGCCATCTGTGGGCTCCCTGGGGGCAGAAATAGTCTTGCTCTCCCCAAACGCCCAGGGCCCAGCATAATGCAGAGCTCAAGAGTAAGTCCACAGGGGAGTCTGGTTTTTCAAGATCCTAAGCTCCTTGAAAGCAAAGAACCACTTTTCTCCTTCTCTAGAGCCCCCCAGATATTTACCCCACATGGATAGCATTCAATAATCCCTGGAACTCATTCTTAGTCTCCAACTTTCTCCCTGGCCCTGTCCCTCTCCTCTTAATCCGACCCTGGGTCACCTCTCCGTGTCAGGATCACCTTTTCCAGCCGGGTCTCCAGTTCTGACACTTCCGCTTCCACCAACTCTATAGACGCTCTGGGAAAGGAGGGATGGGGTCACAGGAACAGAGCTTGGGTCCATGTGGTCTGTCCGACTCAGCAGGGTCAGAGATCGGAGTTAGGGAGTCGAGGGTACAGACAGGAAAAACTGAGGGGTTAAGAAGACTCGCCCATCTGCCCTCTTTTGCTCAGCTCACTGTGCAGTGTGGGAGCTACCGGCCCAGGCCAGAGCAGGAAGGGTAGAAGGGAGGGTGGATGTGGTGAGGGCAGGAAGTTGCTAACCGCCCAGAGCAGGTGCTGGGGGAGGGGCAGGGGTCTCAGTGAGAGGGAGGAGGGAATGCCACTCTGGGGGTGCGAGAGGCTGGAGAGGCCCCCTCCACAATGCACTGGGAGTGAAGAGCATCAGAGCACCCAGTTTGATAGCAGAGGTCCTACTTTGGCCCCAACCTCTATCTTGTCCCTTTGAGACTTACTCCCTGAAAGGACATCTGGCCTGGAGAAGGCCGTGTGTGTGTCTGTGTATGTTGGGGGGTGTTGGACCCTCCTCCCGCTTCGCCCTCCAGACCTGCATGCACTTACCGGAAGCGAGGTGAGTCCTTAAGACACTCCTCGAAATCCAGCTTGACCGTCATCTCAGCTTGACCGCTCCGGGGGGGCCAGTGGGCCCTGGGGCCAGGCAGGTGGAGACGCAGGTAGAGGCACTCTCTGCCTCAGGGCGGGTGTTGATGAGGAAGAAGCAGAGGGTCCTCTCCTGGGTAGAGCCTGGGGGGGCGCAATTTTTTCCCCAAGGGGAAGGGGTGTCCTAGGAGGAGCTCTCACCCCACACTTCCAGGCAGCGCTGGGAGGGGCAGAGGCGGCGCTTGGGCGGAGGAGAGGGGCCTGAGATCAGAGAAGCCACAGCCCCGCCCTCAGGGACTATCTACTGTCACCTTCCTACTGGAGGCCCTGGTCTCTCTTTGCGTCTTTCTCCTTTAGTGGTTGAATTTGAGGGGCTGGCAGACATAGGTTCAAATCCTGATTCTGTTCACTTAGAGGCTGTGTGACCCTGGGCAAGCTCTCTGATTCCTCAGTTTTCTCATCTGGAAGATGGAGATGATAACCCCTACCTCAAGGGTTGTAAGAATTAAAGACGATTTATGGTTGACTGAATCACACCAATCATTGCCATCCTGCTGCAGTTGGGCATTCCCAGACTCCTAGTTTCTTGTTGAGTTCAGTTCTCCAGACTACTCCAAGCTTTTTTCTCTGCTCAGCTTGCCCTGCCAGTGGTTTCCTGGGTGTGGACTTCCCCCCCTCCTCCCCTCTCCTCAAGGATGGAACAGGCCCAGCCTGGGTCCCCAATTCACAGCCCCAAGATGCCTGCTCTTCTTCTCTTTATTGTCCACCCCTAAGGTGGTGACGGCAGGGGAAGGTTGGTCCCCACCCCATCCCCAGCTGGCTACATTTTCCATTGTCTGGCTTCTTCCTCTTGAGTCCACTGAAGCTGCAGAGTAGCATCTGGAGAGAGAAGGGGTTGGGTTAGTGGCTTTTGTGCAGCAGGCATGAGATTGGCCCATGTGACCCCCCGGATTCCGTAGAACCTACCCACTCAGCTCCTCTCCCTCCCTGGGTAGTGCAGGTAGCCCCTTGCCTCAACCCGGGCTCAGGCTCATGTCTGTGCTGGTTTAGGTGTGGGGAGTTTGGGTTGCTTCCAGGTACCCTCTCTGAGCTTTCTGGGCTTCGCCAGTTCAGCCCTTTGGATACCAGCAACTGACACCAGCTGGACACCGCTTGGGAACTACTGTCTTTGGATAGGGCAGTACCTGGAGTAGGGTGGGTGGCAGAGAGGAGTCAAGAAGGAGGCATGGGGCCAGCAGGTGGTATTAAGCTGGAGGGGGTCCTAACCCCTTCTGAGCCTCCCTGGTTCCTCCTGCACAACAAGGGCCTTGCATGCCAGGATGTTTAGGGCCTCCCTTAGCACCTGTTGCCAATCTATTGGCCTGAAAAGGGTCAGGGTTGGGGGGAAAGGAGCTTGCCAAGAGCCAGGTCCAGTGAAATGGTGGCCTGGTGCCCTCACCAGGCTGTGATGGTGTCACTGTCAGGGAGTTCTCGGTAGCCTTGGGATCCTGAAAGGGGCTTCCTATGTGGTCCAGCAGACGGACTTCAGTGCTTATGGGATTCTCAATCATCCAGTTCAAGCTTGTGGAACCTGGAAGCATCACAGTTTGGGGCACCCATCAGTCTGTTGGTTCTCAGCTCTCCTGCCCCTAGGCTGACCCAGCCCAGCTCTCACCGTCCTCCTGCTCAACTTCTGGGTCCTCCTCAAGCTCTGGGTGGGGAGAGCGCCTCAGGTATCTTCCTTTGCTATAATACTCCTTGCGTTGCAGATCAATTTCCTGCTCCAACATGATGGTGACGGGAGCTGGGAACTGATTTCTCAAGGTAGGGGGATCTGAGGAGTCACCCAAGTCAATCTCAGTCTCAGGCCCCTCAGGTATCCACTGTGGCCCCCCACCACAGGGGAGAAGCTGAAGCCCCAGGTTCTCATCTCACTTCTATTACCTCCTCCCATTTTAGAAAATCTCAGTAACCTCTCCATACCCCACCGTTCTCTTGGGCTTTCTGTTCCTCCTTACCAGCCAGCCTTCCTTGGGGACTATCCTGATGGGGATCCCACCCGAGCTGGACTCTGTCTTCCCTGGGGTCACCATCCAGCATTACCTCCCTCTTAGGCAGGACCCTAGGCAGACGCCCACTGAGGAAAACAGGCTATGGTGGAGAAGGCTCTGGACAACAATTCCCCCGTGTCCCTGGGGCCCCGCCATAGCTAACCCTTGGCTTCTAGGATGTGGTTCCGGGTCACCAGGTCAGTCTCAACTTTGACTCCTCTGGCCAGTCCTCCTGCCCAGCTTCTCTCCACAGGCCTGGGCTCTGGGTTCAGCATCACACCTCGACTGCCACTGCCCATACTGACACTACCCCCATTGCTGTTCTTCTTATTATCCAAGGGCAGGTTTTTCTGAGTCTTGAGGAACTTTCCTTCATTGTAGTGTGTCTTGCGGCGCTTCTCAAAATC
Organism: Equus quagga; assembly: GCF_021613505.1. Classification (NCBI taxonomy): domain Eukaryota; kingdom Metazoa; phylum Chordata; class Mammalia; order Perissodactyla; family Equidae; genus Equus; species Equus quagga. The sequence continues at coordinate 66,599,690 of NC_060277.1, forward strand.
ACTGGAGTCTGTGGGCCAGTGTAAGAGCTTGGTTTTCCCTCCAAGCTCTCGCTGAAAGTTCACTCCGCCTCCCCTTTTCATTCAATCCCCGACCCTCATCTCACATGTCTTGGAAAAGTTGTCTGAGGACCCTAAGCTTCTATTATCACTGTACTGGAGGACCTTGGGGCAGAAATTGTCCATTGTTGCAAACCTGAAGGGGAGGGAGACTAGTTGGGGGCACTGAAGGGCGAGAACAACAATGGGGGCAGGTGGTAGATAGGGCGAAGCTGGCTGACTCCCCCACCTTGGCCTTGGTCAGTTCTGATGGGAATTGTAGTACCTCCCATTTTAGGGGCCAAAAAGCAGAGCTGGCTCAGACCCCAGAGTCCAGAGGTGGAGGGAGGAAGAGGTCCCACACCCCTACTGAGCTCTGGCAGGACTCTCACCTCTCTGCTAGCTCCTCTGGAGTCACTGTGTGGGAGGAACCCTCAAGCAGGTCCTCATTGTTGTCCTGCAGCCTGCAGAGGAAGGAGGAAGCAGTGCTGAGAGGGAGGCATCAGGCAATATCCAGTCCCTGAGGCCTCTCTGCCTCCTCCCCACGTCTCTTCCTTTGAATAGGGAAGAGTCTGGGCTGAAGGGCCCAGACTGAGGGCTCAGCACCTGTGGTAGGGAGTGCTGGGCTCATCCACCTTCATAAATCCGTAGTCCTTGTCAGCAGGGTGGTAGGTGGCCAGGATATTCATTTCATCCCAGCGCTGAGACTTTTTCCTGGGGTGGGGGAAGGACACACAAAAAACGGAAGGAAACCTGGTGACCTCTTCCTTACAGACCTCCCTCATTTTTTCATTCAAAACCTTTTTCTTGTACCCTCTTTGTAGTTCCAGAGGAGTAGGAGGCTGGGGATAGGATCACACCTAATGATAATCACTTACTACGTGGCCAGGGTCTGTCGGGTACCTACTGCTCTCCCCCAAAGGCCGGGAAACAAATTTCCCACCCAATCACCCTCACCTACTCTCAAGTTCTCAGGACCCTGCCCGTTCCCTTCTGGCTCCGCCCCCTCCAGTGTCTGGGACCCCTCCCTCCCGGCTCCGAGCAGCGTGCCCACTGAGCTGGGCTTCTTACTTCTCCACACTGGGGGATTTCTGCATCAAGATGGAGCTGCAGTTTTTTAGGATGCCCCGGGGCCGGTCCTCACAAGGTTTGTGGGGGTGCAAGAAAGTTGACCCAGGGCGCGAACTGCTTCCCGAGTGGCACACCCCAGACCCACCGGACCCAAGGCTGGACGTCCCGGATACTGTGGTTCCAGGAAAGGGGGGATTAAATCCACCAGCGTATGTGCCAGACACATGGCTGTGGCCCGCAACCTCCCCAGGGTACTGGTTGGGCCCAGAACCGAGGATCGCTGCCCCCCCGGAGGACCGGCTAGAACCAGGACTGTGAATTACGACTCCCCCGGAGTGAGGGGGGTGCCCAGAACCGTGACACAAGACTACTCCGGAGGGCGGCCTGGCGCCTGCCTCTACTCCTCTGATGCCTCCTCGCACTCCCCTGGTTGCACCTCCAGGGGATTCCCCGTTGAGGCAGCCAGCAGCCCCCAGAGAGTTCTGCTTCTCCATGGCCCCACCAGGGGGCCACTCTCAGCTACCCCGCCCTGCCTCCCTACTCCGCATAGCCCCGCCCCCTGGGGCCCCGCCCCCACCGCGGCGGGCGGGGCCGCTTGGGCTGAGGGCCTGGTCCCCTCCCCCTCTGTTCTCTGGCGCCGCGGAGGGCGGAATCAAGACTCTATCTATATAGGGACCTCAGGCTGGGAGCCCCTCCCTTTCTGTCCCACCCAAAGACTTTTCTTTGTCTGTGGGATTTATTCCCGCCCTTCTCCCCCATCACCGCCCTTATCGGAATTATCCAATCATAGTCAGGGGTCCTGGTCCAGGGTAGAGAAGACTTAATTGTGACGTCACAGTCCTCCAGCCTTAGCGCGAGCATCGGAGGGTTGGGCTGGGGCTTTACTATTAGCTGTGGGGGGTCTTTTGGGACCGTCAGCGTCGTTGCGTGAAGCTGCCTTCCGGGGTTTCTTTGGACTCTTTATTCGTGGCTTTAAAATCTAAGAGTTTGGTTGGATTGGAGTTCAAGGTGGACTTGAATAGAAACATCGCGAACCTTTTTTCCTCCAAAAGTCGGTCCGCTTTGCCTCTCACGAGAGGTGATACAAAATGGAGTGATTGCGACACTGTCGTAAGACATATTCGGTCTCAGCGGTGTGGAGGGCAGAGATTTTCATTTATAAAACTACCAGTTCCCTCCTCCGGGTCCTCCAGACCCGGCTCACACCACTTTCAAGAGGATAGCGCGAAAGGAAGACACCTCCTCCTCTTGCCGTAAAGCGAACACTGCAAGGTGTCGCCTGCCTTGACGAGGGCGGGGTCGTCAGTGCCGCTGTCGCAAAGCCGAAAGTGTTGGGGCTCCAGCGCCTCCTCCGTCGTAAAGATGTCTGCGGCAGTTGCTTCTTCCACTGTCGCAAAAGCTCCCTGCCCAAATCTTCACCCTTCTCGGAGTCACTCCGTCACCTCTGCGTGTCGTAAAGCAAACCTTCCGACCCCGTCGTCCTTCTGTTCCCACCGTGGTAGACTTAGCTCCCTAGCCCGGGATGCTTCATTGCCCGGCAGTGCCGTAAAGCATATCTGGCCCCAGCCCCTGGTCCTAGTCCCTCAGGGTGTCTGTGCACCGCGGTTGCCACGGTGCCGCCAAGTGCGGCTGTCGCGCGGCCCCGGTGTCAGCGGCGATGGCGGCGGGGTCGGGTGGGAGTGGGGGCTCTGGGGGAGGCCCCGGGCCGGGGCCGGGTGGGGGTGGGGGCCCCGGCGGGAGTGGCCCAGGACCGGGGTCCGGCGGGGGTCTAGGCAGCGGCGGGGAACTGCACCCGCGCACTGGGCGCTTGGTGAGCCTGTCGGCCTGTGGGCGTATAGCGCGGCGGCAGCAGCCGGGCCAGGAGTTTAACCACGGGCTTGTGTTGAGCAGAGAACCCTTGCGTGATGGACGCGTCTTCACCGTCCGCATCGACCGCAAGGTGCGAAGCTGGGGCCGCGGAACCGAGATGTGGAGGGTGGTGGGAGGGGACGAGAGGGAGACGGGGTCGGACAGCCAGGGTAGCCCATATCACTGGGTGCGGAGAGGGAACCGACAGACCTTAGGACACCAGGTGACGGGCAGGAAAGGAGCCTGAAGTAGAAACATTCATCCTGAAGGCGAAGGAGACAAGGAGAGCCTGAATTTCTTCAAGACCTAGGAGCAGGGAAGGGATACAGGGCCTCACCCGCTAGAATGACTAGGGAACAGACCTCTTCCAACAATTTCTGGGAGATGGAGGATGGAGAGATGGCAGAGAGTGATGGGAGGAGAAGAGAGAGAACCAAGGAAAGAACAAACCGTTAAAGGACAAACTCACGCACGGGTTGGACTGGAAAGATGGGTGAGAAGAGAAAGTCAGAGAGAGGGAGTTGTGTATACTTGTGTGCGACTTATTGAAGAGGGCTGGCGCCCAGAGGGGGAATTTGGGAAGGTAGTGAGTGTGAGTGGAGCCAGAGCCTAGAAGAGAATTAGACTGGGGGAAGAGAATGATATATAAGAACCAGGGATATATATGGGCATGGAGAGCTGTGAATTTGAGTGGTTGAGGAGCCACAGAGACCAGGGAAGTTAGGGCAGGAGGTTGGAACCAGGGAATTTAGCCAGCATGGTGGGGAAAGTAGTGGTGTTGTAGACACTGAGCGCCCAGAGTACAGAGCAGAGTTGCTAAGGGAGAGCGGGCCCAACAATCCCTGAGCCAGAGTCGAGAAAGTTACTTATGGGACTGCATTTCTGGATTAGTGTCTCATGTCTCAAGAGAGAAAAGCCACTCAGCTGTCTGAGAGGTGGGAACAGGGAGATGCAACGGCCTCTGAAATGTTTCCCAGTGGTGGGAGACCCATTCGTGGCCCATCCTGAGTCTCTGTTCACCACTCTCATCACAGGTCAACTCCTGGAGTGGCTCCATTGAGATTGGGGTGACGGCACTGGATCCCAGTGTGCTGGACTTCCCAAGCAGTGCTACGGGACTAAAGGGGGGCTCATGGGTAGTGTCGGGCTGCTCGGTGCTGAGGGATGGACGTTCTGTGCTGGAGGAGTATGGTCAGGACCTAGACCAGCTTGGCGAAGGGGACCGTGTGGGCGTGGAGCGCACAGTAGCTGGGGAGCTGCGGCTCTGGGTGAATGGGCGGGATTGTGGTGTGGCTGCCACGGGCCTGCCCACTCGTGTCTGGGCTGTTGTGGACCTTTATGGCAAGTGCACTCAAATCACCGTGCTACCCCCTGAGCCAGGCTTCAGCCCCCCTACTCCCATCTCCACACCTCCCCTCGAGCCCTCTGCCCCCCCGGAAGATTCTGCCTTGGCTGAACAAGGGACCTCTGGAGATGAAGGTGAGAACACAGCTAGGGCAGTAGTGGAGGAGTGGGGTGGAGGGAATGGCTGAAGGAATGGGGGAAATGTAGTGACAAGTGAGGCTGGGTGTGGGCAGGGGCACTCAGACCCCAGAGTCTGTTGAAGGGGAGAGCAGGGGCTAGAGGAGGGGGTCTCCTGGCTGTGGGCCCTGCAGCAGGGGCTGAACCCTTATTCCCCTCCCATCCTACCTGGTCCCCAGCCTTCATGGTGTCCCCAGCGCAGGCCCGGCCAGAGACGTTTCCTAACAGCCTTGAGTCGCATAATGGTGAGGGCTATGGGTAGGCCCTGGGAAGGGGAGCGGGAAATGAGGTGGACAAGGGAGGGGTCTCAGGAGAGGGGTAGGGAAAGAGGGGCAAGCCTGCGGATGTAGAGGCTTATTTCAGCTTCTTTTCTCCATCCTGCTGCTGTAGACTTTGCCAGCATGGAGCTCTCTGAGGTGGTGAGCAACGCCATCCTGTCTGCCTACAATGGGGGGCTCCTAAATGTGAACCTGAGCTCCCCACTGGCAGGGGAAGGGCTGGGGTCTAGCAGTGCTGCCACCTCTCCCATCCTCACTTCCAACGACGCGCTGCTCTTTCATGAGAAGTGTGGAACCCTCATCAAACTCAGCAACAATAATAAGACAGCTGAGCGCCGCCGGCCCCTGGATGAATTCAACAATGGGGTTGTCATGACCAACCGCCCGCTCCGGGACAATGAGATGTTTGAGGTGTGCAGGATCCTGGGGTCTGGCTGGCACCTCACCTGCTGGGAGCTAAAGCTGGGGCTTGATTCCTGACGCTGGAAGGGTAGGGCCTGGGGAAGAACCAAGGGCTGAGGGTCCTTTCTCTGCATTTACATTCCCTGCCTCTCCCTTCTGCTATCACTCTACCCAAGATCCGCATCGACAAGCTCGTAGATAAGTGGTCGGGCTCCATTGAGATTGGTGTCACCACCCACAACCCCAACAATTTAGAGTACCCAGCGACCATGACCAACCTGCAGTCAGGTACCAGCCCCTGGCAGGGTCGGGGTATGGGCCTGGGGTCGGTGAGGTGAAGGAAGCCCAAACCCTAACCCGGGTGTCTCCTTTTCGCTAGGCACCATCATGATGAGCGGCTGCGGGATCCTGACCAATGGCAAGGGGACCCGCCGAGAGTACTGTGAATTCAGTCTGGATGAGCTGCAGGTGAGGGGCATGGAGCCTGGGCCACTCTCCAGCGAGCCCCCGTACTCTGCATCCCTGCCTGGGCACCATAGTCCCCTCTGGGACCTAGGGCAAGGCCTTCTATCTTTTGCCAGAAGGTTTCTTCTGAAAAGGCAGGGTTGCCCAACAGTTAGGCACTCAGATTTTGGAGTCACGTGGGTTTAATTCCTTTTACTGTTTGGCCATTTGTGGTAGTGACCTGAGGCAAGAACCTTATCCTCTTTGGTAGTTTTTTTTTTTTCCTCCCTAATTTCTAAAATGAGCCTGTTAGTAGTATTTTATAGGTTGTCATGGGGGTTAAAAAAGTTGATGTTTATAACATGGAACACAGTGCCTGACTTGCATTGAGCACCCAGGGTGGTCTGAGACTCATGGGAACCTTTTAGAGCTGTTCCTCTGTGCCATAGGATGGTGGGAAGGTTTTAGGATCGCTCTCTTCTCACAGCCCCCAGGACAAGTGTGGAGCCTATTTGTGCATGGATTCTAGACTGTTATTTTTCTGCTTTGAATAGGAGGGCGACCACATTGGTCTCACGAGGAAGTCCAACTCTGCCCTACACTTCTTCATTAATGGCATCGATCAGGGTAAGGGGAAGCTAAGAGAGGGCCATTGAGCCAGGGCTTTTGGGGGGGCGGGGATCTGTGCCTCATCCTCCTGCCTCTCTTTGATGCTCAGTCTCCCTATATTTGACTCTTCTCCCTTCACTCACCCATTCCCTGTGCCTTCCACCCCCACAGGTGTAGCTACCCCACTGACGCCCCCAGTGGTGTACGGTGTGGTGGACTTGTATGGGATGGCAGTGAAGGTAACCATCGTCCACAATAACAACCACAGCGACCGTCTCCGCCGGAACAATGCCATCCTGCGGGCACTGTCCCCTGAGGGTGCTCTCCGCCGTGCTGCTCCTGCTGGCCAGGCAGAACCTGAGCGCCTGCTCTTCCACCCCAACTGTGGGCAGAAGGCAGCCATCACCCACGAGGGACGCACAGCACTGAGGCCCCAGTAAGGTCCATGGGGTGGGGAGAAGCGTGCCGAAGGGGCTCTAATAGGATTGGGGGACAGGGAGGGAAGTGGGAGGCAGAGAGAGTTCTGGCCTGGGGCATTCTAGACAGAAAGGAAGGGAGCCTCCTGGAGTGTGAAGTTTAGCTGGTTGACGTGGGGCAGTGGGTGTCGGGCAGGCATCACTAGGCTAAGCTTTGGCATGCTCAGAGTGTGTTTTGAGGTCTGAGTCCCCACTTGCTGTGCCCTCAGTGCCACCGATGACTTCAATCATGGCGTGGTGCTGAGCAGCAGAGCCCTGCGGGATGGAGAGGTGTTCCAGGTGCGCATTGACAAGATGGTGGACAAATGGGCTGGCTCCATTGAGATTGGTGTCACCACCCACAACCCTGCCTACCTCCAGTTGCCCTCCACCATGACCAACTTGCGCTCTGGTGAGCTCCCAAGAAGGGCAGGGCCAGGATAGGGTCCTAGAGAGGAAGCTGTCCCCGAAGCCCTGACACTTGTTCTCAGCCCGTTTTTTGTCACTCTTGTGACGACTCATTCAGTGGCTGAGGAGTGCCACGTGGACAGGGCCTGCAGCTGGCTTGGGAACTGCAGAGGTCTCTTGCCCTGCCCTGGGAAGAAAGCCAACTGTCAAAGGAAAGGCAGGCTGGGCTGATGGCTTTGGGGAGTAATATGGGGACTGATGTATAAAGGAGAGGAGCCCTGCTTGCCCTCATGTCCTCTGCCACTCCTTGTCCCCCAGGGACCTGGATGATGACCGGAAATGGGGTGATGCACAATGGGACAACCATCTTGGATGAATATGGGCACAATCTGGACCGCCTCAAGGTGGGAGAGTGGGGGGACCGCCAGGACTCAGCAGTGGGGAGGTAGGCAAGGTGGGGCTGCTGCAGGACCAGCCCAGGCAGGAACTCTGCCTGACTCCTCACTCCAGCCCCCCTTCTTCCAAGGCAGGGGACACGGTGGGAGTGGTGCGGCGGGAGGACGGGACTCTCCACTTCTTTGTCAATGGCATGACTCAGGGCCCGGCCGCCTGGAATGTGCCCCCCGGTGTCTATGCTGTCGTCGATCTCTATGGCCAGGCAGCACAGGCCACCATCGTGGACGACGTGGGTGAGGGCCGGGCTGGGTAGAGACAGGGGGTGGGGTGGCCTTGGGAGGCCTCAGAGACAACTTAGGCCTGATGGGTGATGTCCACTCTTGCAGAGGTGCCCCCTGTCCCTGAGCCACTCCCTGAGGCGAACAACCAGGCGTCTCCAAGCTCCCCGTCGTCAGGGGCTGGGGGCTCTGACCTGCGATTCCACCAGCTGCATGGCAGTAACGCGGTCATCACCAACGGGGGCCGCACTGCGCTCCGCCACAACTGCCGCAGCGAGTTCAACGACGCCATCGTCATCTCCAACCGGTCAGTGCCTAAAGTTTCATGTCCCCACTCTCCTACTGCTCAGCCTCAGTTACCCCAGCCTCAGCTACCCCAGCCTCAGCTACCCAAGTAGGGCCTGTCTGATTGCCACTCTCCCTGGCAGGGCTCTGCGGGATGGCGAGCTGTTTGAAATTGTCATTCAGAAGATGGTGGATCGCTGGTCAGGCTCTATTGAGGCTGGTGAGGGGCACCTGTGTGTATGTGCGCTGGGGGGAGGTGCTGGCTGCCTGTGGCTGGGGGCTTGGCTCTGACCTACCCCTGTCTCTTCCCAGGAGTGACTGCTATTCGGCCAGAGGACCTTGAATTCCCCAACACTATGACAGACATTGACTACGACACGTGGATGCTGAGGTCGGGCTGCCTGATCTAGGGATCAGCTAGGTGGGGCTGGGTGGAACTGGCTGGGAGGAGGGAAGCAGGGTTTGAGGCCTCTGGTGGCCATGGACAATGACATACCTAAGGGATATAGGTGCCCCTTCCCTTTGATTTAGGGAGCCCTCTCCCCTACTGCAGGGGCTCAACCCTCCTTTCTCTTACGGTAGTTTCTGCTTTTCCCTGATGGCCTCCCAGGGATGTAGGAGATAAGATTAGGCCTCAGACTCCAGATCAAGACCCCAATCCAAGGCACTGGAAGGTTCTGACAGGCAGAGACTGTGCAGGGACCCGTGTGGGCAGGAAGCTAGGTAGCTGACTTGTCCCTTCTGCCATCCCCCCAGCGGCACAGCCATCATGCAAGATGGTAACACGATGCGCAACAACTACGGGTGTGACCTTGATGCACTGGGCACAGGTGCACGCATTGGCATGATGCGAACTGCCAAGGGCGATCTGCACTACTTCATCAATGGCCAGGACCAAGGCGCTGCCTGCTCAGGCTTGCCTCCGGGTAAAGGTGACTGCTCTGTGGCTTTCAGCCTGCCACCCTCAGCCTGGCTCACCCTGGGCTATCAGGTTTCTGACCTGGTCTTTCCCTTCCCAGAGGTATATGCGGTAGTGGATCTGTATGGCCAGTGTGTCCAAGTGTCCATCACCAATGCCACCGGTCCCATGGACAACAGCCTGGCGACTAGCAACACTGCCACTGAGAAGTCATTCCCCCTGCACTCCCCAGGTTCAGTCGGCAGGGAGGGAGGAAGGGAGGGCAGGCTCTCCTTGCCTGCTATGGGCCTGAGGGATACAGCTTCCAGGGCGGGGAAGCTGTTCAAAGACAGGCTGGCTGCAGCAGCTGCAGGCTAAGGGGAGGGAACTACCCCTGGTGGGAAGCAGCCAAGAAGGGGGGATGAGGTTATGCCTGGTACACAGGGCTTGGCAGATGGGACCTTTGTGTCACTTTCCTGTTTCACCTAAAAGCTTTGCTCTGTGTCCTGTCTGAAGCTTGCTGCCCCAATCCTACCCTTCCTCCGGTGCCATCTTTCCGCAGTGACTGGCGTGGCTCACCGATTCCATAGTACTTGTGGCAAGAATGTCACTCTGGAGGAGGACGGCACAAGGGCAGTGCGTGTGGCTGGCTATGCTCATGGCCTTGTCTTCAGCACCAAGGAACTCAAAACTGAGGAAGTCTTTGAGGTAGGCTGCGGAGATGTGACAAAGGAGGCTGCCAGGCCCTTCACAACAGGGCCAGACTGCTTCCTACTCTCCTGCCCCTACCTAGTGCCAGCCAGTCTTTTCTCTCTCACAGGTGAAAGTGGAAGAGCTGGATGAGAAATGGGCAGGTTCCCTCCGGCTAGGGCTGACCACACTAGCGCCAGGGGAGATGGGGCCTGGAGCAGGTGGTGGTCCGGGGCTGCCTCCCTCCCTGCCAGAGCTACGGACTAAGACCACCTGGATGGTGTCCAGCTGTGAAGTGAGGCGTGACGGGCAGCTCCAGAGGATGAACTATGGCCGGAACCTAGAGAGGCTGGGGGTGAAGCAGCTGGCTCCAGGGGTAGGGGTGGGGTTGGGCATAAGGCTGGCAGGGAGAGGTGGGCTGAGCATCTGTCCTTGTCTTGTCTCACCTTGGTCCTAGGTGGGGAGCCGTGTGGGCGTTCGGCGGGGGGCAGATGACACGATGCACATCCTGGTAGATGGAGAGGATATGGGGCCTGCAGCCACTGGCATTGCCAAGGTAGACCCAGTACCCTTCCTTGGGTTCTGGGTGTGGGATTGAGGTCTTCCACTGATCTCTGACTTTCTAGGTCTTGTGTGCCCCCAGAACGTTTGGGCTGTGTTGGATCTTTACGGGCCAGTGCGGAGTGTGTCTATTGTCAGCTCCACGAGGCTGGAAGAGCCAGAAGGCACCCAGCCTCCTTCCCCAAGCTCGGACACTGGGAGTGAGGGCGAGGAGGATGACGACGAGGGCGAGGAGCATGGCCTGGGAGTAAGCGGCTACAGCAGGGCCTGCTGGGCAAATGGATGGGCATTTAGTGGGCCATTGACCACCAGCTTGTTTTGGGATTCTCTGATCCAGCCCTGGACAGGGAGAGGCTTATATGCAAGCTCTGTGTAAACTCCGGAGGGTAGCTTGGGCCTCGCATCGGCAACCCCAGCAGCTCAGTTTCTCTTCCATACCAGGGCCAGAATCAAGTGGCCATTATGCCCACAGTCCTGGAGTTCCTAGAGAACCATGGGAAGAATATCCTCCTGTCCAATGGGAATCGTACAGCTACACGAGTGGCCAGCTACAATCAGGGCATCGTTGTCATCAACCAGCCTCTGGTGCCTCAGATGCTGGTCCAGGTGGGCCTTGCCTCCTTATCCCCAGTTCCTTTTGTTCAGGGTGACTAAGGACCAGCTCTCCTGGAGAAAGGCCTTTCCAGGTTGAGGACGAAGTGGAAAGCAGGCTCCTCAGATGAGCTTCCTGGGTTTTTGTTCATACCCTATGGTGGGGGTTGTAGATCAGTTACCAGGAAGTGCTCACCTGGTGACCGGTGAGGGAAGCAGTAGGGAGGGGCTGGGGGAGTCCACGGGAGATGCCTGATCCTGTATGTGGGAACAGGGAGGGCTTTCTGCTGCAAACTAAAAGATGTCAAAGTTAGCTAGCTGAAGGAAGTCCCTAGGCACAAGAATCCTTATAGAGGCCACAGCAAGACCAAGGCTGAGAGAGGGAAGGAAACAACTGAGTTTGCAGTTTCTCGTCCCTCCAAGCATCAGAAGGGGCAGCATCCGAGGCCTCTCTGGGAGATGCTATCTTCCCTCCCTGGCTGGGGTGAGGAGCCTGGTTCTGCTGGGCCTCTTCCCAGGAGGCCATGACTGGGGAATAGTTGCCTTCTCCCCCAGGTGCGGATAGACTGCCTGAACCGGCAGTGGACATCTTCCCTTGTCCTGGGAGTCATCACCTGCCCACCAGAGAGGCTCAACTTCCCTGCTTCTGCCTGTGCCCTCAAACGGGCAGCCTGGCTGCTGCGGGGCCATGGGGTCTTCCACAACGGTCTCAAGGTGGGTAGGGAGCAGAGAGAAGGGAGAGGGCCAAGTCTCTGAGTGTGGAGGGGCTGGCCAAAAGGGAGAAGTGGGCCCCTGGCTCTGCAGGTAGGACCGCAGGTAGAAAGGGGAACTGTAGTTGGGTTACGCTGTGGTGAGTGGGCAAAGGCATGAGTGTCGTTACCTGGACACTCTCGGGCTTGCCGCTGCCTCCTGTTTCTCTGCTGTGAAGAATGTTGCAGTGGGGAAAGTCGGGGTGAGTCTAGGTAATTGTAGGGGAGGCAGTAGAGCCCAGGCAGTGGGTAGATGTAGAGGCAAAGCCCAGGGACCGGCCACCTGAAGAAAAGTGAAGGGCAGGGGTGGCCGCTGCAGGTGGGAGTCTGATCTCTGGGAAGACAGTGTGTCTCTCCTCCCAGATCTGTGAGAAGTTTGGGCCAAATCTGGACACATGTCCTGAAGGCACCATCCTGGGACTGCGGCTAGACAGCTCTGGGGGGCTGCATCTCCATGTCAATGGGATGGACCAGGGGGTAGCTGTGCCAGATGTCTCCCAGCCCTGCCATGCGCTTGTGGACCTCTATGGGCAGTGTGAGCAGGTGAGTGGCAAGGGAGGAGGGAGTGCCTGGGAGACTGGCTGTCTGAGGAAAGGGGAAGTCTGGTCCAGGGAAGGGATCAGCAGGCCCTGGGGGCTGGTCACACTCTGGCTGACCACTCCTCTGCAGGTGACAATTGTGAGTCCTGAACCAGGGGCTGCCAGTGGGAAGAGTGCTGGAACCCAAGGGGACATGGAAAAAGCTGACATGGTGGATGGTGAGCCAGCCTGAAGGGACCAGGATCCTACCTCACCCCCACCCCATACTTCTAGCCCCAGCTCCCATGAGCTGTGCCCTCTCTACCCCATCAGGTATCAAGGAGAGTGTGTGCTGGGGTCCGCCGCCTGCTGCTAGCCCTCTCAAGACCTGCGAGTACCATGCCCTTTGCTCCCGTTTCCAAGAACTGCTGCTGCTTCCTGGTGAGTCCCTAGTCCCCCCAGAACCTGCCTCATTCTCTGGAGGTCAGTCGGAAGGAGGCCACATGTTTGAGACCCAGGGTGGGAGCCACAGCACCAAGTCTGCCACTCACTCTCCTGCAGAGGATTATTTCATGCCTCCACCGAAGCGTAGCCTGTGCTACTGTGAGTCTTGCCGGAAGCTGCGAGGGGATGAGGCCCATAGGCGCCGTGGGGAGCCTCCCCGGGAATATGCTCTGCCTTTTGGCTGGTGCAGGTTCAACCTCAGGTACGTGTGGAGCAGGGTGATGTGTCTCCTTTACTGTTCTTTGCCCCCTTGAGAAAGGAGGGTCCCAAGAGGGTGTATGGGAAGAAGTGACAAGCTTCTTGTTTAGGGGATAACCTTGGGGAGCCAGTGACCTTTGTCCAATGTGCCCTATCTGTCCACCCCCTAGGGTGAATCCCCGCCTGGAGGCTGGGACACTAACCAAGAAGTGGCACATGGCGTATCATGGGAGCAATGCGGCAGCTGTCCGGAGGGTGCTGGACCGAGGGGAGCTGGGAGCAGGTACTGTGGCACCGGCAGAGGCAGGGCAGGCTGGGCCTGTGGGCCATGCAGAGGCTGCCCTGACCCAGCTCTCTTCACAGGCACTGCCTCCATCCTAAGCTGCCGGCCCTTGAAGGGAGAGCCCCGGGTAGGGTTTGAGGAGCCTGGCGAGAACTGTGCACCTCCTCGGGAGGAGCAGCCGCCTCCAGTGCTGCTTTCCCCCTCCCTCCAATATGCTGGGGCCGAGACCCTGGCATCCAAAGTGCAGTGAGTACATGGGGGTGGGGGGCGGTGGGGGACAGGGAGACTCGGGTCTCCATGATTTGCCCTGCCATTCCCACCTTGTCTTGCTAGTTCCTCAGTCTCCACCCTAGCCCTTTCTTCACACGTTCACTGAACAAATACCACTTATTTTGTGCTATTTCAATGAACAAAAAAGGGAACCTTGCTCTTGTGGAACTTATGTTCTCTCTCACTCTAGAATGTTTATGCATAAGTATTTAGTATTTTTAAAAGTGAAAAGTAAGTGTTATGGAAACGAAAAGTGGAGTGGGGTAAAGTGGATCAGAAGTGTGGTCGGAGTGTGCATATTAAATGGGGTAGCCGGGGTAGAAATTGTTAAGGTGAGATTTGAGCCAAGGCTTGGAGAAGGAAGTGAGGGAGTTAGCTAAGCAGGCTTTGGGAGGAAGACCAGTTCAAGTAGAGAGAATGGCTAGACCCAGGTCTCTGAAAGGTGGGAGTGTCCCCTAGGAAGAGCAGGGCCAGTGCAGTGGTTGCCATTAGCAAGGGGGAGGGAGATGGGGACCAGGGGCCTCACCACCCTATTTCTGCTTCTTGCTTGACAGATTCCGGGACCCCAAATCCCAGCGGACGCATCAGGCCCAGGTGGCGTTCCAGGTGTGTGTGCGCCCTGGCTCCTACACTCCTGGTCCCCCTTCTGCTGCCCTCAGAGAACCTCCTGACCCTCACTTCAGCCCAGCCGAACTTGAGTGGGTAACCAAGGAGAAAGGGGCCACGCTCCTCTATGCCTTGCTGGTACGGGTGGAATGAGGGGTGAGACCTCACTACTACAAGCACAGTTGGGCCTTGGGCCTGTGGACTCTGAGTGACGACTGCCTCCAACTCATTCCAGTGACCCATGGCATGCACAGGTGCTCAGTCTGGCAAAAGCACGGGAGCACGTAGGCAGGCTCTCAGATGTAGATGGGAATGGAGCACATCTCCATGTCCAGGGCCCAAAACACTCCCTCTGAGGTGAGGGAGCTTGTGGGGAGCCCAGCTCCAGGCCCTGGGTAACCCCCCTTCATGCACTGATTTGGGGAACACGACTCCCTATGACTCCCTCCCCCATATCACTTAATTTATTTCCGTTTTTGTTCCTGATTACTGTGAATCCCAGAGGAGTCTCCCTGTGCCCCACATGAAGCTGCTTTTTCCCGGGGCCACCGGGCGGGAGTGGGGAAGGGCGGGTGCAAGGCAAGGTGGGGGCCCTCTGTACAGTTGTTACTGACTCTGATTTCTAAGGAGCCAATAAACACCGTCTCAGAACACTCGCCTCGGCCTCTCTCGCGCGCGCCCCTCAGGGGAGCCCCGGCCTGCCGGGGCTGTCCCCGGTGTGCCCGGCCCCGCAAAATGAGGGGCTCTGCCCGCGGGGCGCTCCGCAACTGTCGCGCGGCCAGGAGCGGCGCCTGGGCTGCGGGCGGCGCGGGCCCGGGCGCCCCGGCGGGGTTTGGACAACGCGGGCATCCGTCGCATGCGCTTCCGCCTCTTCCTTTCCGCCCAGCCGCGAGGCTGGCTGCTGCCCTGGAAGGACTCAGCTCAGGTGCCGGATGTGACGCAGCGGCCAAGGCGCGCAGGAGGCCGCGGAGAAAGCGAAGAGAAGGCGGGTAGGGAGGGGCCGGCGCCCGGGGTTGGCCGGGCAGGGGGCGGGGAGCGCCGCGCCGGAGACTCCGGCGCCGCCCGCGCACGCGGTGGAGCCGCGGCTGTCGGCCGGGCCGGGCAGGGCGGCGGGCGCCGGACACGTGACCGGGGCGGCGGGCGGGCTTCCGCCTGGGCCGGGCAGGGTCCCCTCTAAGCGCCCGTCTGCCCTCAGGCCCGGTCCGAGGTCTGGCAGTCAGTGACAGAGCCGGGCACACACGGCCCGAGCGCCCCCGGCGGCACCATGCCTGCGCTCTTGGAGCGCCCCAAGCTTTCCAACGCCATGGCCAGGGCGTTGCACCGGCACATCATGATGGAGCGGGAGCGCAAGCGACAGGGTGAGCCGGGGCAGAAGCGGGCGGACACACGGCCCAGGGCGGCACTGCTATCCCAGGGCTGACTCCCACCCATGGGCCGACCAGTACGCTGGCCGCCGAAGCTGGAGGGGGCATGGAACAGCCCCGTTGTGGTGGGAGTTGGAGGCCAGGTCTAAACTTTAGAACCCCTGAGCTGGGAAGGACCTTGGAGAGCACCTAAAAAACCCTCCCTCTCCCTATCCCCTATTGCAGTGATGGGGAAGCCTGTCCCCTCAAGAGGGAGAGAGTCATTACCAAGAGCATAAAGGAGCACTGGGATAACTAGTTTTTGCTGTTCCTCAGTCTCTAACGTTCTAATATTTTAACCACCCTGCAACTTTGCCATTCTGCCTGACTCTTCCTCCAGAGGAAGAAGAGGTGGACAAGATGATGGAACAGAAAATGAAGGAAGAGCAGGAGAGAAGGAAGAAAAAGGAGATGGAAGAGAGAATGTCGCTAGAGGAGACCAAGGAACAAGTAAGCAGTCCCTTGATCTCTCCCAACTCTTTTTTCCCTTGGCTCTCCTGCCTTTATCTTCTCTCTCTTCCGTTCCCAGATCCTGAAGTTGCAGGAGAAGCTT
The DNA here is from genome assembly GCF_021613505.1 of Equus quagga. Classification (NCBI taxonomy): domain Eukaryota; kingdom Metazoa; phylum Chordata; class Mammalia; order Perissodactyla; family Equidae; genus Equus; species Equus quagga. The sequence continues at coordinate 66,615,545 of NC_060277.1, forward strand.
TTGGCCCTACAGGAAGAGAAGCACCAGCTTTTCCTGCAGCTCAAGAAAGTTTTACATGAGGAAGAAAAACGAAGGCGAAAGGAGCAGAGGTGGGATTGGAGAGCTAGAAATAAGATTGGGGACAAAGTGTAACTGGGGATCAGGTAACAAAAGGTCAGTGTTTAATGGCAAAAGAGGGAGTACTTGTCCTTGATTTTGACCTGCCTTTCACTCCAGTGACCTGACCACTCTGACATCAGCTGCATACCAGCAGGGCCTGACTGTTCACACAGGAACTCACCTCCTCAGCATGCAGGGTGAGCTTTATAGAAACCACTTGTTAGAATGGGCCTTCCTGGGGGGTTGCAGCCTCCCATTTCAGCATCAGTGAAGCCCCTCTCCCTCCATAGGGAGCCCTGGAGGACACAATCGCCCAGGCACCCTCATGGCAGCTGACAGAGCCAAACAGATGTTTGGACCCCAAGTGCTTACGGTAAGAGGATTGGGTGTCTAACCCACTGTTTTTCCCTACTTCCACCCAGACCTAGGCATCCTCAGTTGACCATTACAGTCATGCGTTGCTTAATGATGGAGAGACGTTCTGAGAAACACCATAGGGTGTACTTATACAAACCTAGATAGTATAGCCTACTACACATCTAGGCTATATGGTGCTAATCTTATGGGACCATCATCGGTGTATGTGTGGTTCATTGTTGACTGAAACATTGTTATGCGGTGCATGAATGTAACACTTATCTGTATCAGTAAAAACGGGGCATGCACAAGTTACTTGAGTTTCTGCTTTCAAGGAGTTTACACGCAATGAGTTCTCATCCTCCCTTTTTAGACCCGGCACTACGTGGGCTCAGCAGCTGCTTTTGCAGGGACCCCAGAGCACGGGCAATTCCAAGGCAGCCCAGGTGGTGCCTATGGGACTGCTCAGCCCCCACCTCACTATGGACCCACACAGCCCGCCTACAGTCCTAGTCAGCAGCTCAGGGGTGAGTGGTGGGAAAAGAGGGAGAGGGCTTTTCTTAAGGCCCAGAGGGAGGAGTGTTAGAAACAGGCTAAAAGAAGGTTCTAATGGCTGTGCTTCCTGCCTTTCTCAGCACCTTCAGCGTTTCCTGCAGTGCAGTACCTGTCTCAGCCACAGCCACAGCCCTATGCCGTGCACAGCCACTTTCAGCCCACCCAGACAGGTGATAACACCCCACGAACAGGCCCTAGTTCCGAGTCCTCCCTTCCTCTTCTTCACTCATTTCATACACTGCTCTTCCCCACCCAGGGTTCCTCCAGCCTGGTGGTGCCTTGTCCTTGCAAAAGCAGATGGAACATGCTAACCAGCAGACTGGCTTCTCTGACTCAGTAAGTATGAAGCCTTGGGAAGTCAGGGAAAGGGTTAGACTAAGGGGAGCCCTAGGCTGCCTCAGGTTCTGACTCTGTTCTCTGCAGTCCTCCCTGCGTCCCATGCACCCCCAAGCTCTGCATCCAGCTCCAGGACTCCTTGCCTCCCCCCAGCTCCCTGTGCAGATGCAACCAGCAGGAAAGGTAAGGATGCTAACCACACCTGTCAGAACCTGTACACTAACCAAGGAAAATAGGATTGGGTAGGACAGGTGGCCCACACCTCCCTTTTCCCCTCCTCCTGGGGGTAGTTGTGAGGGTGTGAAGAAGGGAGACTATGCACGCTGACAAAGCAATCCTTTCATCACCACCAGTCGGGCTTTGCAGCTACCAGCCAACCTGGCCCTCGGCTCCCCTTCATCCAGCACAGCCAGAATCCGCGCTTCTACCACAAGTGACCACGAGATTTTATCTTCAGCCTCACCCCCACTCCCTGCATGGGTGAGGGGCCCTGGTGTGTCCCAGTCCTAGGCCAATAAAATCTATCTGCCACTGCCCCTGGCTGCTACTGTCTGTGTTGCCTCCCACCTGGACTAGGCCAGGACTAGGCCCGGACTGCTTGGAGGGTGGGGGGTGGCAGGCAGATCTACGGCAAGTCACAGTGGGACAGTGGGTTGATTGATTGTAATGAACTCAGTGGCAGAATTCAATCTTATATTCTGGTCTCCAAATTTACCTTCCAGTCAACAAATACCCATTTAATCCAAAGCAGCGGCTGAGTTGGGGGCTTCATATTAAACTTGTAGTTTTATTCAGGTTTGATTTTAACAAATGTGTCGGGGAGAGAGCCCGCAGGAAAGGGTGAAGCCCATGGGGGCAGGGCCCTCCCAGATGCCTGAGGAGGGGGCAGGTCCCCTCCCCTCTCCTCCTCTTCCCTCCCCATCTATAGGGATCTGGGGAGAGACATAGGCAGGGGAGGGGGCTGGTCCCCAGTCTGTGGGGGTGGTACTTGGGGTTAAGGGCCATGGGGAACAAGAGACCAGACCAAGGATGCGTGGGGGAAGGGCACAAGGACCATTTGCTAGAATCCACAGCTTTCTGATTCCAGATTGAATTAAAAAAAAAAAAAAAAAAAAAAAAGAACTAAACCACAAGCAGCACCCACCCCCTCTCCCCCACCAGGGCTGTAGTGCGAGGGGAGAAGAAGAGGGCAGCTTCACCAAGGCCATGGCTCACTCACTCCTGGCCAAGGGAGCAGGGTGAAGGGCAGGGGCTCCCCGACAGATTGAGGGGGTGGGGGAAACCAAAATAAAACGTCAAATAAATTGTGTAGGAGTTGTCCAGCCAAGGGCCGGGCCAGAGCTGGGCCAGGCTGGGGGAGGGGGCCTCTGTAGGCTCGAAGATCACTGCTGCCACCACCGCCACCCTGGGTAGGAAAGAGAAACCAGGTAAGACAGCATAATACCTTCAACAGGACAAAGAGTGAGATGAACAGGACCATGTTGGGGGTGGAGAGTAAGCCCAGAACAATTAAGACTAAAGCAACTCTTTGCTGGGACAATCCAGTGTGTGAAGAGGGCTGGAGGAGAGGTTTGTCACACTCACCTAGGAGCCAGTTATTTTGCCATGGCCTTGATTGCAACAGCTGCCTCCTCTGTCATGGCGGACAGCACCGTGATCTGGAGGAGCAAGAGGGATAGTCAGAAGTCTGAGCTCAGAGGAAGCAGCACAAAGAACAAAGCTGGGCACCAAAGAAAGGGGGGGAAATCATACCAGGATCTCTTCTCCACAGTCATATTTCTGCTCAATCTCTTTGCCGAGGTCTCCCTCAGGCAGACGAAGGTCCTCTCGCACCTCCCCACTGTCCTGGAGCAGTGATAGATACCCATCCTGGATGCCAATCAGCTGGGGGCAGATAGGGAAGGAAGCTGAATGAGGCCCAGGTAGGTTGAGGATACATGGTCTGATGGACAAACTGGGGCAGCAAACTGCCAATACTAAATACCCTCTCCTCCTGCTATTTCCCTCCTCTCTCCCAGCACAAGCTCTTCCTGTCAATCTGTATTTCCCCCACAAACCACTAATCCACCTACACTCAGACCATCTACATACCTGGAAATCATTCCTTTTGATGTTGGGGACATCCATATTATGAGTTGACGGGCAGATATCTTCATATTTCTTCCCAGTAAAGATGTCGATACCAACCAGGTGGACCTGTGTGTATGCATCACATCAAAGAGAAACCCAACCAAGCTCTAGGATGGAGGAGATAAAGGCCCATGTTGTTCCTAGCTGGTGAGGGAAGTCAAACTATGCTGTTAGGGCAAAGATTAGGGGAGGTGGAATTGAACCAATCAACTTGAGAAAGAAACACTGAAGCCTCCAAAAACAACCTGAGGTGATAAGACCACCATTGAGACTGGGGTTGACAGCACCAGGGAAACTGTAGGGCAGGCTTGGAGCAGTCAGTTACCCTGACCCATCAAAACACGGACAGACAAGAGGCGAAGAGCCTAGGGGATGGGAGGAGTCTAGGTAAAAGTCTGGAAGAGTTTCCTGGACATCAGCATAACAGGCTGAGAACTTGGGAAATAAGAAAGGTAGAAGGGAAAGAGCTGAGAAAATAGGACGGCATGAGAAAGGACTATGCAATTAGGAAATACGGAAACCAGAAAGAACACAGAAAAGGATCTAGACGTTAGGGGTAACCCAGGACAAATGCCAAGTCAATAGAAGATAGAAAAACTGATTAGGGAACAAAACTACAAAAATCCAACAAGGATGAACGAGATTGAGCTTTTGATGAAAAAGAAAAGTCTGAAGTGATGAAAGCACTAGCAAGAAGGTCAGGACCCAAGAAACCAAGGAGGAGGCTCAGAGAACTCAAGGAGGAGGGCAAGCAGAGGCAGTTTGACACTGCGTCAGAGGTCCAAAGGGAAAGCTGGCACTGCAGAGTGGGGCAGCAGGGTGATCTGGAAGCTCAGAGGTACACCTGGAGTTCCTGCAGGGAAGGCTGCATTCTGTGTTAGGATTGTAGAAACTGTGGGCAAAGTGAAGGAAACCAAGAGCACCTACAAAGACTCAAGGACAGAGAGACAAAGGAGAAAAGTAAAAGTCAGGAATAAGGAAGGACCAGCTGAACAGCCTGAGCATAAAGGACCACCAAGAGAAGTTAGAGACTTACACAAAGATGGAGAAAGGAAGCGATTACCAGAGAATGGTGGGGCACAGGAGGATAACCAAGGAAAAGGCTGAAGGCTGGGGAGCAGGTATAGTAGGCATCCAGGGCTGAGTACTGAACACAAGGAACTGGCTGGTAAGAAAGGAAGGAAAGGAAGGTAGAGGGCTAGGACTGATGACAGCTTGCTGCCAGGAACCCCATGGATATGGGAGGTGCAGGGAAGGCAAGATGTGAAGAGGTGAAATTCTAACCTTGGCGTGGCCGTGTTTGCCAGTCTTGGAGGTAGACATCTCCACGATCTTACATGGCCGGCCTTTGAGCACCACAAAGCCATTCTTACGTAATGCTGAGCACTGCATCGGGAAGGTGGCTGAGGCCCCTGCATCTCCTGTCTCGAAGTCCAAATCATCTGCCATTTTAAGAGGCTTCGATTCCAACTAGAGTCAAGAAGAGAACTAGGGTCAGCAAAGACAGAGATTAACAGGGGCTCCAACCTATTCCACTCTCTGGAAACATGACTTCATTTCCCCCCCCAGCCTCTTATTCCATTACCCACCTAAAATAAAGTCGAAGTCCCTAGATTAAATACTGTTTGGAATCACAAAATACTTCAGAACTGGTGTATATATGAGGTGCGGGTGGGAGGAGGAATAAGCTGCATCCCCACCCCCAAATGAAAGTGAGAGGTGGCTCGGGAAAAGAAGGCTCCAGGAAGTTAGGATGCCAAATCTCTGAGATGGGCAAAGGCCTAATTCCTGGGAGGGGGAGGACTCAGGTGTTACTTGCCACTGAAACCAACCACCCCTCTTCCCCACATATAACCAGGGCTATAATTAGGTGAGCAGCTATGAGCCAGCAAAAGGGCGGGGCTAATGGGGGGGAGGAGAAGGGAGGGTGGAAACCGGAGGACAGGGCCCCACCCGTCTCTGTTACACCCCCCCCCCCCCCACCGTATCCACACACAAGCCAGTCACTGGTACAGGAAACCACAAGGCCTCTTTGGGGGATTCCCGCCTCTCCAACACGCGTTTACAGATGCAGTGGAGGGGGAGAAAGTAAAGTTGTTTTCAAACTGATCCCCCTGCCAAACACCTCGGTCTTGTTTCCCAAAGGGAACCCAGGAACCCAGCCTCTCCTTGAGGGCCCTCCCACTTTTCCCAGGATGCATCGGTCCTGTCGGCTTTTCAGGCCGGGCCTGTACAGTCAGTAGAAAGTGGGGGAGTGGGGAGTGGTGAATGACAATAAAATGAAAGCAAAAGGCTGGTAGTAGTGAGTAGTATAAATTATACTAAGATAGTAGAGTTAAGGACTCTAAAATCAAGAACTCCCAAATCAGACACAGCGAGGAACACAGTGACAAGGTGAAGAGCACCCATCACAGCGCGGAACTCATCTGCCCTGGACTTTAAGACGCTGTCGGTACAACCAAGAAGAGTTGGGCTCGCGTCCAATCGTCCTCGGTTTCCCCATTTCTCTGATCTCCCAGCGCAGAAGAGTGCCACTTACACCTGGCTGGCAGCCTCACTTCATGTGAGGATTGGGGGAAAGTTTCAGGGGCCCATGAGGTGGGGACGCGCTAACATATGCCCGCAGCGGGCTCTCCTGAGTGATCAGGATCTGGGCCTCGGGCTTCTCCCACTCCTCAAAATTCCACACTCCCTTAGGCGCCCGCGAGGACCAGCTCTGCCCGCGCTGGGGGTTGCCGGCTCCCCCCCACCATGTGGCCGCCGGGGGCTTCCGGTGGCCGGGATCTGGGGGGAGGGGTCCCCACGCTGCCATGCGGCCCCGGTCCACGTTCGGCCATGCGGCCTCCGACCCCGAGGGCAGCCTCCCGTGGGGCGCACTTCCGGTGCCGCGGCCGCCCCCTCCTCAAAAGCCGGAGCCACGCCGCCTCCCCTCCCCCCCGCCGGCCGCCAACCCCCCCCACATGCCCTCTCACCGAACAGCCCCCTCCCCCACCTCACGTGGCCGCGCGGCGCCCGGTTCTCAACGGCCCAGGTACCCTTGTCCCAGCGGGCCGATCTAGCCCCCGGCCCTCGTCCTGGCGTGGCCGCCCGGCGGCCTCTCCCGCGTGGTGGCCTCGCGGCTCGCCGTCCCCCGCCCTGCGTCGCTCCAACGTCACCCGGCCGGCCCCAACCGTCACCCCGCGCGCCAACCGGGACGCGCGCCCGCGCCTCTCCGCAACTCGCGCCGCTCGCCGACCGAACCCCGTGCGGCGGCGGCCGCCGCTCCCCTCTGCCCCCTCCCCGACCCCCGCGCAGTCCCATCTGTGTGCCCAGGCCAAACCCAAGATTCCGCGCACGCGCGCGCTGCCAGCTCTCACCTCGCGCGAACGCAGTGACTCGACTCCGTCCGCTCGCCGCGAGTCCAACCGCTGCCTCCGAGCCGCTGCCGCCGCCGCCGCCGCCTCTACCGCCGCCGCCGCTGCTGCACACGGGTCTTAGTACGCAGGCGCCGACTCCCCACTGACCAACCAAGCAGCCCTGTGACAGCCGCGCAAGCGTGCTATCTATCTCCTCGGCCCTCCACCCCCGCACTGCGCAAGCGCACAGATCCTCCCCGAGCTCCACCCTCCCTCCCACCTACCCATCCAATGACGCTCATACGTGACCCCGCCCCTCACAAATCCTGAGCTCTTCCCACCAGTAGGCAACGCGCAGGCGCACCCGGTTTTTTAAGCCCTTGAACCACCTCTTCTCTCCCGGTGATAGACCGCTAGCCCTACCGGACAGTCCTTGCGCCTGCGCAGTAAGGAGCCCTGCACTCCACACCCTCTGAAGGAAACGCCTCGGCCTCAAAGCGCATGCGTGTTGGGAATCCTGAACGCCCCTTCCACCTCAGACGTCGTCTGTACGCCCGGCGTTGAAAAGACCACGCCACGGTACGCTTGTCTTGTCCAGAACGCATGCGTCCTAGGAAATGCCCCACCTCGGCTTTAACTGGACGTAAACGACTCACACGTTTCAGAAAACTTGCACTGTGGGTGGACCCCTTGTCTCGAAACCCATCCCCCCGGTCCACACATGCGCAAGAGAGCTCTTTCCGCTCCCCAGTCCTAGCGCGCTAGTGTGGTCGGGTTACCACCCATCTCGGCTTCACTTCTCTAAACTGTACGCCTCTGCTCTGCCATAGAGTTTCACCCGGAAAGATAGAGCGGTCCTGTCCCAGCCACCATCTTGTTTAAACCTTCGGTCCTTATTGGTCCTTATGGCTTCCATAGAAGCCTTTTTACCTCTGATTTGTAAATAAAGAGACTTACGTGGCATTTCTTTTTTTCCCAACTGTTCTCTGCGGTCTCCAAAACAATAGCGAACACCTTTAGAAAAAATTCTCCATGAAGAAGAGTGGTATGTTAAATTCCACTGACGTTCTCTATAGCATAGGAGATAACCGTGAAGCTGGAAACAAGCTACCTCTCGGAATGTGTTTCCCTGGCCCTCGCTCTTGGGAAGAAAGCGGCTTCTTTTCCTGAAACTTTATAGTCTTTTCTCTCCAGTTCCCAGGTTTCCATCACTACCTTCACGGCTGCCTTGTTTGTGTCGGTAAGCTAGGCGGACAACAGTACTGTGGAACAAGACGAGCAACTAAATATCTGGTCTTGGAATCCAAAACCCTGAATCTGGTTCTTGTTTTGTCCAAGAATCCTGTGATACGGTAGATGTGAACTGCAAGCACTATCTTGAGTTACTACATTTATGCTATCACCCCTAGCTCCTTCCATTCAATTTTTTGAAATTTCTGCCCTTGTCTTTGTTAAAAAAAAAATTCTAGGGTGCATTGTTTAAAAATTCAATTCCTGCTCTTAATGATGTGTTGTCCATATGATCCAACAATTCCTTTCCTAGGTATACCCAAAATAAAAATGGGTATGCCAAAAAAGCCTTGTATGAGAATATTTACAGCAGCATTATTCACAGAAGCCAAAAGGTGGAAACAACCCACATATCCATCAACAGATGAATTGATAAATAAATTATGGTATGCAGATGTAATGGAATATTATTCAAACACAAAAAGGAATGAAGTACTAATACACTCTACAAGCAGGTGAATTTCAAAAACATGCTAAGTGAAAGAAGCCAGATGCCAAAGGTCACCTATTCTATGATTCTATTGTGAAATATTCAGAATAGGTAAATCCGCAGAAACAGAAAGCAGATTGGTAGTTGCCAGGTACTGTGGGGCAGCCAGAGGAGGGGTAACTGCTTACAGGGCTGGGGTTTTATTTTAGAGTGATGAAATATTTTGCAATTAGGTAGAAGTGGTGGTTGGACAATGCTGTAAATGCACTAAATGCCATTGAATTGTTCATTTAAAAATGGTGGGGCTGGCCTGGTGGCGCAGCGGTTAAGTGGGCACGTTCCGATTCCTCGGCCTAGGGTTCGCCCATTTGGATCCCAGGTGCGGACATGGCACCGCTTGGCAAGCCATGCAGTGGTAGGCGTCCCACATATAAAGTAGAGGAAGATGGGAACGGATGTGAGCTCAGGGCCAGTCTTCCTCAGCAAAAAGAGGAGGATTGGCAGTAGTTAGCTCAGGGCTAAGCTTCCTCAAAAAAAAAAAATAATAAAATAAATAAAAATCTGTCGTACAACGAATGTTCAAAACAGCATTATTCATAATAGCCAAAAAATGGAAACTACCCAAATGTCCCTCAATTGATGAAGATGTAAATAAAATATGGTATATCTATACAATGAAATATTATTCAGCAATAAAAAGGAACGAAGGACTGGGTACATGTTACGACATGGATAAACCTTGAAACATTATGCTAAATGAAAGTCAGTCACAAAAGACCACATAGTAGATGATTCTATTTATATGAAATGTCCAGAATAGGCAAATCTATAGAGACAGAGTAGATTAGTAGTTGCCTAGTGCTGAGGGGTTAGGGGAAAGAGGAGTGACTGCTAATGGGTACAGGGGAAGGGGGAGAGGGTGTCTTTTGGGGTGATGGAAATGTTCTAAAATTGATTGGAGTGATGGTTGCATTCTTCAGATATTAAAAAACATTGAACCTTACAGTTTAAATAATTACATTGTATGATATGTGAATTATATCTCAATAAAGCTGTTACTTAAAAAATATATTGCTGGGGCTGACCCCGTAGCTGAGTGGTTAAGTTCATGCGCTCCACTTTGGCGGCCCAGCTTTCACTGGTTCGGATCCTGGGCGCGGACATGGCACCACTCATCAGGCCACGCTGAGGTGGCGTCCCACATGCCACAACTAGAAGGACCCACAACTAAACTATACAACTATGTACTGCGGGGATTTGGGGAGAAAAAGAAAAAATATATATCTATATTGCCGTCTTTGTATGACAGGACATAGTGTGCATAATGTGACAGTCTTAATTGGCTCATTTCTCTGAGACATTGGGGAAGTGTCCGAGCTGAGCAAAGGCACAGCTACATGATAATTAAAGGTGGCTGAGCGACAACAGCCCCCAGGAGCTTCCAATCAAAATAGAAGAGGCACCAACAATCGTGATAGGAGACTAAAGCATGCACACTCTGAGAAAGAGAAGGGCCAAATCTTGCATAGTATTGTAGAGTGATGAGATGGCACCTGGGGGGACCACAGGGGCATTGCATCTATGCACCCGCCACAGTCCAGGGTAGAGTCCTCAGCTTTGTAAGCCCCAACATGTTATTTTGGCAATCAAGTCCCTTCTTTAAGGAAACCTTTCCTGAACTACTAGACTAAGTCAGCTTCTCATGTTCTGTGTTCTCATAGCAAACAGATCTCAGTATTATCACAGATTGTTGATATTTATTTATCTGTGTAATTGCTTTACTAATGTCTGGTCTTCCCCATTAGAATATACCCTGTATAAGGACAAGAACCTGTCTGTTTTGTTTACCATTGTGTCCCCAGCTCCTGGAACTGTGCCTGGCATATATTTGGTACACTGTAAGTATCAATTTAATGTTGAGCGAAGGTATACGTGACTCAAGCTAACCAGACTCACAATAGATTGATGAAGAAATGGCAATATCAACTTACTTATAAATGAATTGAAATAGCCAAGGGCAATAGAACATCTTTGTTGGGTGGTCCATCTGTCCATTCTTTCTGTAAGAAAATAAGTGGAAAGATAAAATCCAGTCAAGGATCCTCGAAATCAAGGCAAGGGAATTAGCTACACTTCCTTCATGACAAGTACCATACAGCTGTAAGAACATAATGTGTTTGTCTTCAGTGTATAAAAGGCCTGTCTGTCTTCCCTTCAAAAAGAATCCTGGAATAGTAATAACCCTGGATCGGGACTCACTTGAAAATTATTGGAGAATCTCTCTGCTTTTTTTTCTGATTTACATACCAAGCATTCCCCTTCAGTTCACATAGAAGTTTCTTTTTTTTTTTCTTTTTAGTGAGGGAGATTGGCCTTGAGCTAACATCTGTTGTCAATTTTCCTCTTTTTGCTTGAGGAAGATTGTCACTGAGCTAACATCTGTGCCAATCTTCTTCTATTTTGTATGTGAGATGCCACCACAGCATGGCCTGATGAGCAGTGTGTAGGTCCGTGCCTGGGATCTGAACCCACAAACCTGGAGCTGCCAAAGCGGAGCGCACTAGCTTAACCACGACACCACCGGGCCAGCCTGGCAAGTTTCTTTCTTGAGAACTGATTCAAATACAATTGATCAGATTAAATCTTGTTTTAATGACATTCACATTCCTTTCCCACCTTCTTGTGGTTACACTCACTCATAAAATTAGAATTCAGATATTCTTGAAAAATTCTCCAGCTACCCTTCTGTAGATTTTCAATGGCTTTGGATGATACCCTGACAATTAATCTCAATTATTATTTCCTCATTTCTTTCTCAAAGGGTAACAGTTTAGGGGCAGCCATATTCAACTGAGAAAGAAGTTTGTCAAATGACTCTATATCTTTTCTGGTAGACTTTTTAAACCTTCTATTTTGAAATAACTTTAGATTTACGGAGAGTTGCAACAATAGTACAAAGGGTACTTTAAGGAACGCCAATGAAAAATTTTGAATGGGAATCAATGGTGTAGTGGAGGCTGGTTGCACTACAGCCTTATAAGAACCAATTGTGTACATCTCTTACCAACTCCATGTTCAATAATGTCTTATTGGTAACTTGAAATTGGCCATGATGGAAGTATTTACACCATGGAAATTGGCAGAAGCTGCAAATCAGGGCCCCCTCTCCAGAGCCAGTTGTTAAACCTTTAGCAGCACACCACTGATAGAGACCACTAATAGGAAAGATGGTTCTGATGCATATAAAGTAAGGTTAGATCAGGATAGTCCAACAATAGTGTGAGAGAGGGGTTGAAGGAGTGAGAAACCGGAGGTTAGAAAACTATCATGTGGTTCAGATAGCAAACAATGGGGGTTTGGACTAAGGGTTCCTGAGGAAAGCAGAATTTTAATAACTGGACCTTGAAAAATGGGTGGAATTTGGGGAAAAAGGTAGAAATAAGAGTAAAGAGCATTCCAAACAATGGGACCAGTGAGAGCAAAGGTGTGGAGGAAGAAGTGCAGAGTGAAAAGAGGAGCCATGCCAGTGGTTGGGGTGGAGGGCAGAGATTGCAAATGAAAGGTAGAGGCGGAAGGGAGGCCTGGACCAGATCGTGGAGTCTCGAGTCTGTGCGAAGGAGCAGGGTCTTTCTTCAGTAGGTAACAGAGGCAATGCCAGTCACTGATGTGGCTGGGTTCTAGGAAGCTCATTCCAGCCATGGGTGACACAGGATCAAAATGCATAGGTGGAACACAGGGGATTTTCAGGGCTGTGAAACTATCCTGTATGATACTACAATGGGGCATACACGTCTTTATAAACTTGTCCAAACCCGTAGAATATACAACACCAAGAGGGAACCCTAATGTAAACAATGAACTCTGAGTGATAATGATGTGTTACTATAGGTCCATCAGTCATAACAAATGTAGCACTCTGGTGGGGTATGCTGTGCGTGGGGGATGCTGTGCATGGGGGTAGGGGAGAGGTATATGGGAACTCTCTAAATTTTCTTTTTTTTAAAGACTAGCACCTGAGCTAACAACTGTTGCAAATCTTTTTTTTTTTAATTCTTCCCCCCAAAGCCCCCCAGTACATAGTTGTCGTTTCTAGTTGTGAATGCCTCTGGTTGTGCTATGTGGGATGCCGCCTCAGTGTGGCCTGATGAACAGTGCCACGTTCGTGCCCAGGATCTGAACCGGTGAAACCCGGAGCCGCCCAAGCGGAGTGCGCGAACTCAAGCACTCGGCCACAGGGCCGACCCCCCACTCAATTTTGTTGTGAACCTAAAACTGCTTAAAAAAAACAAAGCTGTTATATTTGGGAAGAAACAAATGGAGCTGAACTGGAAGCAAGAGACCAGCAAAGAGCCTTTGACGGTAGCCCAAGTGAGCAAGAATGAAGGTTTGGATCAAGGCAGTGGTGATGAGGCAGGGAGGAAAAGACGAGCACCAGAGACATTTTGGAGATTTAATTGATGAAACTTGGTGATTAATTGAATGAGGAAGATGAAGTCAAAGGGTAGGTCAAAGGTGCCTTCAGTTTGTGTGGCTGGCGGACATAACGTATTAACCAAGTCACTCCTGAAGATAAATGCAGTAATACAGGAATTAGGCAATCCTCTTAAGGTTCTGGGATTCTGAGATTCTTGGGGAGTCTGCTCAGAGTTGGATGGGCTGTGCACACTAGTCTCACGGCAGAGCTGGGCTTGGGAAGGTAGGTAAGACTGGAGTTGAGGACAAACCAGTTGTTGTCTGCGCCACTTGTCCCTTACCTGGAAGAGACAGGGTTCCATTTGTATCAAGAGGAATGATTTTACATAATTAAAAAGATTCTGTCAAATTTTCTTTATTATAAAAATATGATTCCATTGTAGAAAAAGTTTTGGAAAATGTAGAGAATAATAAGAAAAAAATTAGCCATAAACCCAACACCCAGAGACAACTATTAATGTTTTACCATATTTTCCTCCAACTTTTTTTCTATGCCTTTTTAAAAATGCATCCAAGGGGCCGGACCCATGGCCCAGTGGTTAAGCTCGCACACTCTGCTTCGGCGGCCCAGGGTTTCACCGGTTGGGATCCTGCGTGCAGACATGGCACAGCTCATCATCGGTGTCCCACATGCCACAACTAGAAGGACCCACAACTAAAAAAAAGTATACAACTATGTACTGGGGGGATTTGGGGGAGAAAAAGCAGAAAAAAAAATGCATCCGAGATCACAGTGAACAGATTCTATGTTGCATATGAAGGTAAATTAAGTCAGCTGATGGAAGGAATTTCCAGATATAAGTACAAGGAAAACAGGCAGGGGTTAAGGTCAGGGTGGGGGGCTTCTCTGTGGTACAAATATTGCACAGTGAGAATTTATCATTATCAGGGGGCCTGGGCAGGGACTAGTCTCCCTTCCACCATCATGGGCTTGCATAAAAGTCATACACACCAAATGAACTTTGAGGGAGGGCAAATAGGTAACCCTTTGGTGGTCATGGCGGTGGGTTCTTGGACTTGCTCTCCCAGCACCCAGCTGCTGGGATGATAGCAGAAACCTTGACTGCCTTCACTCACTCATCCACTCATTAAGTTAATACTTACTGAGTCCATGAAGCACGAGATACTTGGGATGCAAGAGTGGCGGGCTTAGCAGTATGGTCCCTGCCATACTGGGATCAGGGGAGCTTATCAGATAATAAAAAAATATATAATGTTGGTCTGTGTGCTCAGGCCAGTACCTGGCTACTGCCAGTCAGTGATGGGTTCATGAATGGCACTTGGTATGAGAGCAGGAGGAGCACCCTGAGCAGATGCCTGAGGGATCTTTGTGATTTTGACCTTGCTTCTTTGAAAGCTAAGAAAAAGAGGGTGGAGGTGGAGTAGAAGGAGACCACAGTGCTTCTGGGCCTGGTGGAAAAGCCCTACCCCAGAGTTCTCCCCACGCATTATTGCCAGAGGCCTTGCTGAACCTGGCTAGAGAGACAAGTCAGAAAGTTTCTTAGAGGGGCCGGCCCCATGACTGAGTGGTTAAGTTTGCACGCTCCACTTCAGCAGCCCAGGGTTTCGCTGGTTCGGATCCTGGGCGCGGACATGGCACTGCTCATCAGGCCATGCTGAGGCAGCGTCCCACAGAGCACAACCAGAGGCACTCACAACTAGAATCCTCAACTATGTACTGGGGGGCTTTGGGGAGAAGAAGAAAAAAAAGAAGATTGGCAACAGGTGTTAGCTCATCTTTTTTAATTAAAAAAAAAAGAAGCGAAAGTGTCTTAGAAACAAGAACAAGTGAGTAGGGAATAGGGCTGGGGACAGAACATAGACCCAGCTCATAGAGGAAGGGAGCTCAATGAGCCAATCACAAATGGCTATAGAGTGTTCATCGTGATCATTCATTCATTCACTCTCCAGCTGTTGACAGATCCCTTGCTCTGTGCCAGGCCCTGCAGCCAGTGGCGGGAATTAAGAGGTAGTCAGGCAACTACAGAGCAGAGTGATGCGGCCCACTGCAAGGAATTTGGAGGCTGAGTGAGCGCCAAGACAGGGCCAAACCCAGCCTAGAAGCCTGGCAGGTCTTTTGGCAGGAGAGACACCACAGCAGGGGAACCTGAAGAAGGACTGGCCCTCAACAGGGTAAGGGAGGGCCTGGGAGTTCTGTGAGTGAGGCATAAAGAAACATTAGCTGGGTGTCAATCCTTCTTGGCTTGTCTAGGCCAATAAAAAGAATACCTCAAGGGCCAGCCTGGTGGTGTAGTGGTTAAGTTTGCATGCTCCACTTTGGTGGCCTGGGGTTCACAGGTTCGGATCCCAGGCACAGACCTACACACCACTCATCAAGCCATGCTGTGGTGGCATCCCACATACAAAATAGAGGAAGATTGGCACAGATGTTTGCTCAGGGACAATCTACCTCAAGCAAAGAGGAGGATTGGCCATAGATGTTAGCTCAGGGCCAATCTTCCTCAAGCAAAAAGGGGAGGATTGGCAATAGATGTTAGCTCAGGGCCAATCTTCCTCACCAAAAAAAATAATAATAATAATAAAATAAAATTCTTCAACAAATCAACATAAAAAAATTAAAAAAAAAATAATACCTCAAGATGTAAGAGAGGAGGTGAGGTGCAGATGACATCTGTGTTAAGACCAGAAAGATCCAAAGGGCAGGTTGGGGCCTCAACTCTGACAGGGATACCCTTGCTGCATCTTCGGTCGCGGGCCTGTGCACCTGGCTACAGTCACAACCCTAATCCCATTCCTGTCTCCTCCTGGCCAACTCTTGCGTGCCTGTCAGAACTGGGATTTGGCTCCGCCTCCCGCCAATGCCGCCCTGGACACTCCCAGGCTGACTTGGTTGGCATCTTCTCTGCCTCACCACCTCTGTGCTCACCCCTACCTAGCACTTGTCTTACAGACAATGCATAAGTCTACACCACCAGACCATGAGCTCAGTGAGAACAGGGTCTTTGCATCCCCAGCACCCACCACAGAGCGTGGTCTGTGGCTGGCTCTGAATGTTTATAGAATAAATGAATGGGGAAGGGGGACAATCCGAGCAGGAGAAACTGCCCAATGCTCGGAGGGAATCAGGAAGGAAGAGTGTTGGAAGCCAGTGAGACGCGAGTTTGAAGTTAGAGATTAAAGAATACTCTCTGGGCACACTTCAGGTCACCTCGTCCTGACTGCCCAGGGAACAGGCCTGAGACCTGCGTGCGCTTCTCTCTCCTGTGCTCACCTCCTCTCCTCCTCAGGATACTTGGTCCAGCTTAGAATATCAGACTTTTCTGGCCATTGGCACCCCCAATTTCTGTGAAGGAAAAGGGGGCTGGACAGCTCAGAGGTGAGTGGGAATCAGTAAATGCTTGTCTCTACAAAGTGGAAACAGCCTTAAAAGTGGAGCTTAGACACGACAGAGCATTCCTCTCACCTGAGGCCTGTGTGGAGAGGAGGGCGTCTCCCCTCCTGCCACCCCTGAAGGGAGAAGGAGTCCTCCAAGTCAGCCCGGCACGTCCTCTAGGCAGTCCATCTCAGGCGCTACCTTGGCTCCCCAGACTGAGCTGTAATGTGAGAGTTTGATCTGAGAGGCTCCAAAGACCTGCCTGTCCAGAAAAACATCCCTCCACCCTCACTGCCCTCTGGAGCCTGCCAGGGAAGCCTGCATCCCCACCAATGGCGTCCAGTCTTCTGAGATGACTCAGTTCAACCAAGAACAACCCAGTAAAGGGCTTTATATAATCATTCAGGGGCCACTCATTCAAAACAAGGTTCCACCTGGATTCGAGGCCTGACAGAATTAGGCTCCAACCAGCTACCCCTGCTGTCCCTCCGAAGAGCCCCCACAGGCTTCCTGTGCCTCCCAGACACGGCCGTGCTGTTCCTGCCCTGGGCCACGCACTGTTTGTTTCACTTTGGCCCAGTCACTTAGCCTCTCTGGGACATTTCCTCATCTATGAGAATAGAGATCAACACTTATTTCGCAGAGAGCTCACCCAACCCTCGGGCTAGAAATCCCATCTGTGCTCAGGACTCCAAACGCGTGAGTCTAGCCCGGACTTTCTCCTGAGCTGCAGATGCTTACCTCCAACTGCCGGCTCGAGCTCTCTTCTGGGATGTTTCAAACAAGCTCCAACCAAGCTCCCGACTATGTTCCTCCTCCAGCGTTTCTCATCATCATCCACCCAAGTTGGCTCAAGCTAAAAACCTGGGTTCCTTGATTCCTTTTCCCTCACCCTCACATCCAGTCCACCACCAAGTCCTGCAGACACTATTTCCAAAACAGACTTCAAACTTGTCCCCTTCTCTCCATCCTCACCACCCCCACACTAATCCATGCCCCCATCACCTCTGCGTCCCTCCAGTTTATTTTCCACAGAGCAGCCAAGTGATATTTTAAAAACATAAATCAGGGGCTGGCCAAGTGGCATAGTGATTAAGGTTGCATGTTCCGCATCAGTGGCCCCGGGTTTGCAGGTTCAGATCCTGGGCTCATCAAGTCATGCTCATCAAGCCAGGCTGTCGCAGCGTCCCACATACAAAATGGAGCAATATTGCCACAGATGTTAGCTCAGGGCCAATCTTCCTCAGGGAAAAACCAAAAAGAAAAACAACCATAAATCAAGTAAGGGAACTTGTGCATGTATGGGGATAGGGGTTTATGAGAAATCTCCGTATCTTTTGCTCAATTGTGCTGTGAACTTAAAACTGCTTTTAAAAATAAAATTTATTTAAAAAAATAAATCAGGCCATATGACTCACTGCCCTTTTTAAAACTCTTCAAAGACCTCCCATCACTCTTGGAATAAATCTGGTCCCGCCTCCCTCACCCTCCTCCTCGTTCACTAAACTTTTTCCTCCAATAGGTTCAAGTCTTTTCTGCCTCAGAGCCTTTGCACTAGCTGTTTCACGTCCCTCCTCCCTTCATTTGGCTGTCTTCTTCTCATCCGTCAGGTCAGAGCATAAACAGTGACACACCTCCTGGCAGTGTTTTCCTGACAGCCCAATTCCAGAATAACCGCCTACATCCTCTTGTTCTGGATCACATCAATCTGAGCATTTCCTCAGGGGTCTGATTATAACTGTAATTATCACGTGTATCATATTTCACTGCCTCCTTTGCTAGACATGAGTTACATAAGGGCAGGGATCTTGCATGTCTTGTTCACAACTCTATCCCCAGCACCTTTTATGGTAGCTGGCACACACAGTACATGCTCAATAAATGCTTGTTGAAGAAATAAATATGCACATTTTCTTCTAAACTACCTGAAATATTTCTAGAAGACTCACAGAGTTGCTAACAAGCACTGCGATTATCATTACAGTTACTGGTGCCTCTGTCTTCCTCACTACATGGTCAGAGGAAGGTTCTCAATAAATGCCTGGAATTCAAATAAGGAATCCCTGAGAACAAGATTTAGTATCACAGAAGTGGAGATATAAAGAGATGGTTGTGTAGCAGTGCTGTCTACTAGAACTTTCTGTGATGAAGAAATGTTCCATATCTGTGGTAATACAGTATCCACCAGCCGTATGTGGCTCCTGAGCTTTTGAAATGTGGCTGGTGAGACTGAGGAACTGGATTTGTTGTTTCATTTAATTTCAATTAAACTTAAATAGCCACATGTACCTAGTGGCTACTGAGTTGGACAATTCAGACCAGCGTCAAGAAGACTAGTGAGGGCGGAGGGATGGGGCCTGGATGCGTAGGGACTCAGTGGCCATGGCGAGACAGAAGGCTGGATCTTGGGGCTTTAGAGCTAATCTAAGAGGTTTGAACTTTACCTATGAATCTTCAATGGGAAGCTGCTGAAGAGTTTTAAGCAGAATAGACTATTTCATTCATTCATTCAGAAATTTGCCTAATTATTTTATTTTATTTTATTTTTAACCTCTTCTCCCATTTCTATCCCTTTCCTTCTATAGGCAATTATGCCAAAGTCTATCTTTTCATTTTTGTATATTCTGATGGGACGTGATTTGTTGTTTGTGGGAATGTGTCTTTTTAAATAAGTGAGATTGCTGTAAATCTCATTGTGTTCCTTCCCTTTTTCTCTAAGCACCGTGTTATTAAGATCCATCCACGTTGCCATAAGTACACTGAACCTGTTGCTTCTAACTGCTGCATGATATGCCATGGTGCATGCCTACCACATTTCCTCCGTCACGCTCCCAGTGATGGAGGCCCTGGCTGCCTCTAGCTTCCCACCTTCACATTCTCATGCATTTCTCCTTATAGACCTGAAAAAGAATCTCTGTGGGTCACGTGCCCAGAAGATGAATTGCTGGGTCATAGGGAGTGTATATGTTTAACATGCCTAAGTATTGCCAGAAAAAAAGGCATTTGAGAGAGGTGTTTCTGGCTGCCTTCATTCACTCAGCCAAATATTTACTGGTCACTTACTAGATGCCAGGTACAGTTTTAGATGCTGAGAATACAGCAGCAAGCAAGACAGATGAGAGTCTAAGCTCACAAATGATAAACAAGAAAATAGGAACAAACTATTATAACAAATAAACAAAATAGGTACTAGTAAATACTACAGTGAAAATAAAGCAGGATGGTAGAACAGAATGACCGGGAGGCTATTTTGCTTGTGAGGTACTTTGTGAAAAATAGATTGGGCGGGGGCAGTTCTGGAGACGAGGAAACCAAGTAGGCAGGAGGCCATTGCAGTGATGCAGGTGAGAGATGCTGACAATGTGAACCAGGTAGGGGCAGTGGGGTGCATATCTCCACATCCGGATATGGTGGAGCCCTTTACCAAGAGAGCGGACCCTGGAAATTTCCAGTTGGCGGTTGGCTATCGCAGGTCTGGAGCTCACGTGGTCTGGGCTGGAGGCATAGACTGGGGATTCATCTGTGTTTGGGTTTATTGGTTTCCTAGGGCTGCCGTAGGAAAGTACCACAAACTTGGTGCTTAAAACAACAGAAATTTCTTCTCATGGCTCTGTAGGATAGAAGTCTGAAATCAAGATGTTGGCAGGGCTCTCCTCTCTCCAAAGCCTTGAAAAGAGGCTCATTCCCACCTCTTCCGGCTTCAGGCAGCCCCCGCTCTTCAGTCTCTGCCTCTCTCATCGCATGACATTCTCCCCATGCATCTGTCTTTAAGGACACCAGTCCTATTGGACTCATCTGACCAATGGTGACCTCATCTAAACTTGATCACACCTGCAAAGACCCTATTTCCAAATAAAGTCACATTCACAGGTACCAGAGGTTAGGACTTGAATATATATATTGTTAGGGGACACAATTCTACCCATGATGGGTCTTATCTGAAGCAGGGGGACTGGATGAGCTCTCCACAGGAGAAGTGGTAGTGTCGAAAGAACACGAAGAGCCGGGGTCTCCGACCTCTAGAAGGGGCAAGTAAAAGACTGAGGAGCCCCTGAAGAAGCTGCATCTGTCAGAGAGACAGAGGTGGAGGGCAAAAAACGGATCCATTGAACTAGGTAACATGGCAGATGCCAGAGTCTTTCCTGAATATCAGGGGCTAAGGGATTGTTGAAGAAGATGGAAAAGTGTAGTCCCAGCGCAGCAGAAGGAGGCTGGCGACTTAGAAGATGGGCTCTGCACTTAGGCTGATCAGCATTTGAATCCCAGTTTGGCTTGTTCCGCAGCTGCATGACTTTAGGCTGGTTGCTTAACTTCACTATACCTCAGTTTCCTCACCTGCAAAACGGGGGTAATTATAATAGTATCCACTTCCCAGGGCTGTTGGAAGGACTAAATGACTGAAGGCATCGAAAGTGTTCAGCACAGCGTGCGGCACATAGTAATTGCTCGATAAATACTAACCCTTACTGCTATTAGGTCAAAAAGAAACAAGATAAGGAAGAGGTTTCAAGAAGGAGGTGGCAAGTAATATCAGATATAGCAGGTAGGACAAGGAGGTAGAAGGTGGAGAGAAGGTCAAGGACTTGGCAGAGAGCCAGGAGAAGCTGGAAAGAGGGAAGGACAAAGTAACTGCAGCTGAAGAGTAAGTGAGAGAAGACAAGATGGAGGCTGTAGGTGGGGAACACTCTGTGGCACGGGCGTTAGAAGAGAGAAGAAGTGAACTCTGATTTAGGCTGCAACAAGACAGTTGGAGGGGAAAGTTCTGAGAGTAGTTGGTACTAGGGGACAGAGGTGACACCATCTGTTAAATCTTTCAAAGATTATCTCAATTTGATACCACAGCTCTTCCCTTTGCTGTGCTAAGCCTGAGCGTCCAGGGAAAACTGGTCTACAAACAATGAACGGGCACTAAAGAATGATTGTTTGTAAGTGGTGACATAACTCAGCGAGGAGGGGGTGGAAGGGTCAAAAAAAGAGGAGCTCAGACATGGGCTTGTCAAGTTTCGGAAGCCTGAGGAGCAAGTGGCTAGAGAGGGCCTGGCTCGGAGTCTGCTGGATGGTGGGAAGGACTCAGGCCTGAGACACGCTTAAGAGCCAGCAATAGCAGGTGGTCACCCAAACCTGGAGCACGGGTAAAATGACTGCCAGAAGGCAGGTGGCAGGAGAAGACAGTCCAGGAAAGATTGAGGCTGGTGGAGGAGAACAAGCCACAAAAGGAGAGGTATGAGGGCATGGGGGAAGATCGGGCCGTGGAAGGTGTGGCAGGAACATTTCTCCAGATGGAGTCAAAAGAGAACCCAAAACCAACCACATTTAGGAAGGGATTGAAGAGCCAGCCTTGATGGCCTAGCCATTAAAGTTCGGCACACTCCACTTCAGCAGCCCGGGTTCAGTTCTGGGAGCAGAACCACACCACTTGTCTGTCAGCAGCCATGCTGTGGTGATGGCTCACAGAGAAGAACCAGAAGAACTTACAAGTATACACAACTATGTACTGAGACTTTGGGGTGGGGGGAGGAAGCAAAAAGGAGGAAGATTCACAACAGATGTTAGCTTAGGGCAAATCTTCCCCTGCAAAAGAAAAAAAAAGGAAGGGATTGTGGACCCCATCTCAGTGGAACGATGAGGCAGAAACCAGATTTGGATTGGTGGTATGAAAAAGATGAAGTAGAGACAGTAAAGACTGCTCTCTGGAAGTTTGGTGTTCAATTACTGGAGATGTATAGGACAATAGCTATGGAGGCAAGGGCTCTGTTTTTACTTTTGTAAACAGTGAACAAGGTAAGCAAGACAACTTCAGGTGGGCAGGAGCAAATGGGAAGAGAGTGACAAAAAGGAGAAAGCTTTTTCACTAGACTGCCTGGAGCCCTTGTTAACTACGGCACTTAGAAATATTTAAATAACCAGAAAATTACCGGCACAAACCCTTCACCTGAATAGGGAAATTAATTGCATCTCTCTGTGGCATCTGCGAGTTCTTATCCATGGGGATAGAGAGCAAGTAACTGTTGCATGTGTGTTTCTCGGCTCCGTGTCGTTGGCCGGGAGTACCTTTCCCTGCAGCGCCCCCACCCCTGGTCTCCTGACACATTTTTAATCTTACTACAAACAGGGCTCCCCTTCCTAAGAGATTCCCCTCAGCTCACCATCAGACCTTATTGTTAACCAGTCCACACCTGAACTCCCTCTGTACCTTCCATGAGATTCTTCTGTGGCCGGGGTCACTGAGAGGATTCTTGCTTGCTTTCCTCCAGCCTTGGTCTTGTGCTGCTCGCATTCCTTGAGTTCAGGGCTGGGCACAGGTAAATTGGTCCTAAGGGAGGGTAGTACTGTCTGTGTCCTTCACGGCTTCGCCTTGTGATTTAGTTGTTTTTTCATCTTTTCTCTTTTTCAGTCCACTGTGTCGGATGCCCAGGGAAACAGAATCCTCAACTCCGAAAGAGCAAGGAGGGGTGGGGTGGGCGGGGTAGCTGGTGGAAGGACCGCGAGCAAACCGATGCCGGCGGCCTCCGGGAGTGGCCGGCAGAGGGCGCGCCTGGACCTGGATTGGCGGCGGCCGCATTTGGGGAGCCGACGCAGGGCCTGGCCGGGACACCAGGACTCGGGAAGCGCACGTGGGGCAGAGCAGCGCGTGAAGGCACGAGTGCTGCCCCGGAGCGCGCTGTCCCGGCTAAAAATACGCGCTGCCTAGCGCCGGCCGATTCCTCCCTGGGTCGGGGAGGCGCCTCTCGGAAGGAGCGACTTCTGGAGCCTCATTACTTTGGAAGGGAGATTGCTGCTCCAGGGCCGGACCTTCCGGGTTCCCGCGAAATCTGGCGCAAGCCTCGCACCGGACCACAGTCTTCTCATCTGTGGAATGGGGACCATTCATTTATTCAAGAAATATTGAGCGCCCATGTTGCGCCAGGCACTGCTCCAGGTGTCAGGCACAACTACCAGGCTCTTATTGCTGTGGAGTTCACGGTCTAGCGTTGTCCAGGGGACGGGGCGGGAGGAGGAATAGAATAAAGAAGCAAATGAACAGGATACGTCTATATTTTCAAAAATGCCATGAGAAAAATAAAAGATGATGTGATACTGAGGAGTGATATGTAAGCTGGTACTAGAAGAATTCACCCTGAGAGACACGGAGGACACGTTCGAGGCAGTGGAAACTGCCTGGGGGAAGGCCTTGAGTCCGCAGAGCCTAGCCAGTTGGAGAAATGAAAGGCGGCGGAGGGCAGTGGCCAGGGAGAGGGCAGAAAGCCGGAGAGGGAGGCCCCCGCCAGGCCGAGCCCACGGTGGACCCTGAAATTAATCCACCGTGGTAGACATCAGAACAGCGGTGGTCTCGGGGAGGCTGGGATTGCCTGGAAGGGGCTCCAGAGAAATTTCTCGGGCGAGGGAAAAATACCCTGATTAGGGTGTTGACTACATGGATGGACACATTTATCAAAACTCAGCAAAGAGTGGTGCATATTGCTATATGTAGTTCAGCTCAAAAACAAAAGTGAGAGGCCCAGCTTGTGAGAGCAACCGTGAGCTGGGAAAGTCCTTCTGCCGCGCCTTCCAGCTTGCTCCGCAGACGCACACCGCAGCCCCGGGCGTGCGGTGCATCCTGCAGGGAGAGGGATGGCGGGGTACTGGGAAGGAGGCGTCCACACCCGGCAGTACGGGTAAGGGCGGTCCCGAGGGTGGAGGTGAGTGCTGCGCTCACAGCCAGAACCTAGGCTGCCGGCTCCAGCCTCCGCCTCTGTCGTCAGGGGCAACCTTGGCGATGCGCCCGCCGCCCCGCCCTTCGCGCAGACGCCAGGTGGCGGTTGGGGCGCAACTAGCCCGTTTGATTTCCCGCGGCCGGTGGAAAGGGGCGGAGGGGGGAGGGGAAAGGGCCCGCCGGCCAATGGGCTGGGTTGGGAATGGTCACGTGACAGCCTCGGGGCGGGGCCCAGGTGTACTTACGGGGCTCCGGGCGGGGGCCTCGGCCGCGGCGCGAAGTCCGGGAGGCGGGGCCGGCGTGCGGGTCGGGGGGCTGCTCCGCTAGGATTGGCCTGTGGCCCGGAGGCGGGGCCTGCGCGCGCCGCGGCTGCGGGCTGCGATTGGCCTCGGCTCAGGGCCCGCTGCCGGCGTGCGGGCGAGGCTCGGGGCGCGAGGACCGAGCGGGGCGGCGGGTTCGCGAGCCGGGGGGAGGAGCCGGGGCGGTGGCGGAGGCGGCGGCGGAGGAGGAGGAGGTGGCGGCGGGGGCCGGTACTGGACCCGGCGGGATGAGCGAGGCGGAGGCGGCAGCGGTGGCTACAGCGGCCCCCGCGGCGACGGTGCCCGCGACGGCGGCAGGGGTGGTAGCGGTGGTGGTACCGGTGCCCGCCGGGGAGCCACAGAAAGCAGGCGGCGGGGCGGGCAGCGGCGGGGTCGGAGCAGCCTCGGGCCCCGCTGCTGGGACGCCCTCGGCGCCGGGCCCCCGCACCCCTGGCAACCCGGCGACGGCGGCCTTGGGGACCCCCGCACCCCCCGCCCGGAGTCAGGCGGACAAGCCGGTGCTGGGTGAGGGGGGGGGCGCGTGCCAGGGCGGCTCTTAAGGGTCGGCGGGCTGGGGGAGGGGCAACGTGGAGCCCGATGGGGTCGGAAAGCTGAGCGGGCCTGGCCTGGAGGCTCAAAGGTCTGGCTGGGCTGGGGGCAGCCGACCAAAGTGAGTTCCCCTTGTGGGAAATCCTGCCTTGCCTTCCTGGGCAGGAGGGCGTGGTCGACAGGTTCAGCTAGGGCCTTGGGGTGGAGGATAAAACCTCAGGGTCTGGCCACGCCCCCGGGGCGGTTGACTTGGCCTAGCTGACTCAGGTTAGTACTGGGCAAATATCTCAGCCCAGGAAGCAGGTGCACTAGGGACCCTGACATTGGGAGGGCTGGAAAAGCCCTCAGTTGTGACCTGAGGGCGGGACTTCGTGGACCAGGTGAGTACCCGGTTGTAGGTGAGGGGCCTGGATTTGTAGCATATGAGGAACTTGCCTTAGAGTTGGAAGGATTTTGAAAGCCTGAGCGCCGCTGCGTGGGGGCTTCTGTTTGATGGATCTGGGATGAGAATGCCTTGAAACTGCTAAGTGAAACCTGGTTGGCTTGCAGTTAAGCTTAATAGATAATAGGGAGGTAGGTTAGATTTTGGAGTGTCTCAAAACTGAGTCCAACTCCATCTCTTCCCCCCATCTTACTGTCCCCACTGCATCTCTGCCTGGCAGCAATCCAAGTCCTGGGCACTGTCAAATGGTTCAACGTCCGGAATGGTTACGGATTCATCAACAGGTATCCGAGGAACTCAGGGAGGGGGTGGAACGGGTGTCTTCCAAACTGGCTTGTGGGACTGGACACCTTCCCAGCCTCATCTCTACCCTGCCAAGGCACATGGTTGCAATGTCCAGCTGACGCTGATTGAAAGTCTTTAACCACAGCACAAATGTGGGCAAGATGAAACCTCCTCTACATTCTTCAAGGGCAGCAGAGGGTTAATGATCTAGGAAGTTGGCAAAGCTGGCTCTGATCCTCCCAGCTTGTCTGTCTCATCTTTTGGTTTAGTTTGCCCCCTTTTGGGGCAGAATGTCCCTGCTCTCTGTGCCTCAGGGCTCCAGGCTGGACTCCTCATTTCCTGTTTCAGGCAGTACACATAGCACTCTCATAACTCATCTCCCTTAGAGAGCTGTTGGCTCATTTGAATACCCCACCTGATGGGACTGAGGCTGGTGGGGGTGGGGGAGGAAGGGGCCAGCCCAGCCAGAGCTCCTGCTTTCTTGGTTCAGCAGCCCCACGCCCTCTCAGCACTGAGCGGGGCCTCAGTGGTAGATCTGAGCAGAGCCAGGTCTCCCCCAGTGGGCCCTTCCCCAGCCTGGGCACCCTGCCCAGCCCGGCCCTCCTGGGAGGCCCCAATTGCCTCTAAGCAGGCTGACCTTTGTGCAGATCCAAGTGTTTTAAAGCTAGAACATTTGTTCTAGGGAAGGGTCCCTCTCTAATTCTGGAAACTGAAGATCCCTGGGAGGTTCTAAAGGAAAACCTCTTCACTGCCCTCCTTGGGGTGCGAGGATAAACTGGGGTGATAGGCAGACGACTTATAGAGAATGAACCAATATCTTCTCTCTCATCCTTGATCCCTTGGTGTGTTGAGAGGGAGGCTGACCCTGGGCTTCACCGCCAGGCTGAGCATGAGAATAAAGTTTTGTGGCTGTTTGGAGCAAGTTCTTGACACATTGTCCCCTTAAACTTGTTCTGCACCTCTACCCCTGTCCCCACTTTCTCCCTACTTGACTGTAGAAGGAAGGAGACAGAGCGGAATTTTCCAGCCATGATGGGGGTTGGGGAAGTGGGGCGGTTGGCTAGGAACACCTACACCCAGCACTACCAGGTTCTAAGGTGCCCCTGGGGTAGAAGGTGGAGTGCTCAGCAGGTAAAGAGCTGGCCCAGCTCCTTCAAGGTGCCTTTGCCTTCCCCCTCCGCCCTTCTCATGAAGCCCAAGTTTTTCACTGAGGTTTTAGGTACATTCTCTTTGTACCAGCTTCCAGGGGCCCTGCTGGCTCTTGTCTTGCTCCCTGGGCCCTGTCTGCCCCCAAGCAGCCATGGAAGGCTGGAGAGAGTGGGCCCACTATCTTAGGAATGGGCAGCTAGTGAGGCTTCAGTGGAGATGAGCGCCTCACCACATACCCCCTAACGACCCATCCTGTTCTGCAGGAATGACACCAAAGAGGACGTCTTTGTTCACCAGGTAAGAGCTAGGTTGGCATTCTGAGGGCAGGAACCCGCCCTCTCTTTGATGGCCTTCGCCATAATCCTTCACAGCACAGATCATCTTTTTCCAGCTTTTCTCTCACAACAGCATGCCCACCGGGAAATAGTTCTGCTCCCCATCTGCCTCAGGTGCCTGTATTAACTGCCATTGGCCCCACTTGTGTTGGGTTGTCTCTGTAAGAAATGTACTTGTTGCCCTCCAGGCACAGCACGCTCACTACCTACTGGGACCTGTTAACACTACAGGAATGAATCATAGGCAGTGTTCAGAGGGAAAGGACACAGGCTAGAAGTACTTGGGTGCAGTGGTTCTCCAAGTGTGGTCCCTGCACCAGCAGCATCACCTGACATCCAAATTCTCAGGCCCCACCTCAGACCTCCTGAATCAGTCAGACTTGGGGGAGGGGCCCAGCAGTCTGTTAACAAGCCCTCCAGGTGATGCTGATGCTCGCCACAGTTTGAGAACCACCGCTTTGGTGGAAAGAGCGCTCAGTGGGACTGAGGTAAGCAGCACAGTCCATTTTACCCGCTTTGCAACTTTAGACTTTCTCTGCTTTTGGTTTTGCGTTTGAGTTCATGTTTCTTGCCTCCCTTTTTGAAATCCCCAAGGGGTAAGGGGAGGAGGGAGTGTATCCTGGGGACAGCGGTAACTGCACAATCAGTCCTGAGGCCCCTAGCTTATGGCTTTTCCCCTCCTAAACTCTGACTACCTTCTTGCTCCGCCCTCCAGCCCCAGCCCACAAGTGAAATGATGAAAAGGATGAAATTGGGTGGTGGACCCAGCAGGGGAGAGAGAGGCTCCCGGCTTGCTGTCCTCACCTTTCTCATGACCTTTCCCCTAACCAGACAGCTATTAAAAGAAACAACCCCAGGAAGTTTCTGCGCAGCGTTGGAGATGGGGAGACTGTGGAGTTTGATGTCGTGGAAGGAGAGAAGGTTTGGGGGCTGCTCTGGGATATAGAGTCGACCAAGCTTGTGGGAGGATGGCCTGGAGGGCATCTCAGGCTTTGGGCTTCAGGCTTTGGAGGCCAGCTCTTCCTCTGGCTGGTTAGCCCAGGCTGTGGGAGCAGGAACGTGTTCCCACGAAGTTGTCATTAACACTCTAGCTGCTCTAAGGGATGTCCTAAAGAACATGTCCCTGTCATCAGTCAGTAATAGCTGGGTTTTGTTGTAGTTCACCAAGCACTCCCATGTTTGCCCTCCACACAGGGCCCTGTCCCCAGGTCTCAGAGGCAGCCCTCTGCAGCAAGATGGACGGTTGCTGCCAGACCTCTTCTCCATCCCCAACTCCAGTCTTAAACTCCAAAGGGTCCAGTAGCAGCTAGTCCAAAGGACAAGTTGTACTTGTCCAAACACATGTCATTGCCCCCCTGGGGAGGGTGGAAAGAAGCAGAAGTTAGAGACGAGGGAAAGCCAGAGAGGGGAGTTTAGCTGGAAGAAGGGGAGGACTAATTCAAGCAAGTGTTGGAAGTGTTGGAATGCTGTGCATTTGTCGTTGGAGCAAGTTGTGTTTCCTCCCCGCCTTCTTCCCAGGGTGCAGAAGCTGCTAATGTAACTGGGCCTGGGGGGGTGCCAGTGAAAGGCAGCCGCTATGCCCCCAATCGACGTCGGTTCCGCCGATTCATTCCCCGGCCTCGCCCAGCTGCCCCGCCACCCATGGTGGCAGAGGCTCCATCAGGCGGGACAGAACCAGGCAGCGAAGGGGAGCGAGCTGAAGACTCTGGGCAGCGGCCCAGACGAAGGCGCCCACCACCCTTCTTCTACCGAAGGCGCTTTGTGCGAGGCCCTCGGCCCCCCAACCAGCAGCAGCCTATGGAGGTGAGGGGAACTGGGAACGAGGGAAGCAGCTACCCAAGTCCTGGGAAGGGAGTGGGAGTTGGTGAGGATAGAGACACAGAGTCCCCAGAGGAAGCGGAACTGAGGCCTGGGAAGAGCTGTGGAGACCTGCGTCCTGGGCACCTGGTGTCCCACCTGCTCACCGAGGCCTTTGTATGTCCCCAGGGCACTGATGGGGTAGAACCCAAAGAGACAGCCCCATTGGAGGGGGACCAGCAGCAGGGAGATGAGCGGGTCCCCCCACCTAGATTCCGGCCCAGGTACCGAAGGTAAGACTCCCTCTCCGGAGCTCTATCTTCCCCTTCACATCCAGTATTGGTCCCCAGGGGGAAGGGGACAGGAGGATGGGAGGGGGAAGAGCTAAGTTCTAATAAGAGCCTGAAGCTAGTGGTGAGGAGGGCTGGGTAGCTGAGCAATTACTGTTGAGGTTCCCAGGGAGCAGCAGGCTCTAGGGGCTGCATGCCTGGCTCCTGGGGGTGGGGTCCGGGTGAGGATGGGGAAGCAGCTAGTCCTCCTCTGCTGGAGGACTGCTGGGAGGGAGGGAGAGAGGTGGTCTGAACTGGGCTCCCTGCTCCCTTCAGGGTCCCCACTTCTCTCCCCAGGCCCTTCCGCCCCAGGCCACCCCAGCAGCCTACCACAGAAGGTGGGGATGGCGAGACCAAGCCCAGCCAAGGCCCCACTGATGGTTCCCGGCCTGAGCCTCAGCGCCCACGAAACCGCCCCTACTTCCAGCGGCGACGGCAGCAGCCCCCTGGACCCAGGCAGCCCACAGCCCCAGAGGTGAGACCTTGGATTGTCTACCCAGGGTGCAAGGGGATGAAAGAAAAAGCTGGGGCCGACTTCCCTTCTTCCCTTCCTTCCATCTATACTCTTCTTTTCCCTTCTCACTCTATTCCTTTGCTCCCCTGCATCCTGGCCCTGCCCCCACCCCCATCCCACCTGCTTCTGTGCACCCTGACACCCAAGAGCCAGTACTGCTGGGCGCACTCCTGGCAGGCACCCCACCTACCAAGAAACCCTAGCAGAGGCAGTCGAGCCCGTGTCACCCCCTGCAGACTTCCCTCTCAGCTCCACTTGGAGCCACAGCACCAGCTTGTGGATGTGAGAACTGGGGAGGAGTGGGAAGGGGCAATGGGCATGGAAGAGACAAGGTGGGAGAAGGTTGAAGCTGGGGTTCTAAAGAACAGGAGAATCTCAGTAGAACAGTCCTGTTCTCTAGACCTCAGCCCCCATCAACAGTGGGGACCCCACCACCACCATACTGGAGTGATTCCAACTCAAAGGATACCCAGAGCTACCATCTGGTGAGTGGCTGCTCTTGGGGAGGCCCAGGGCAGGTAGCCATGAGGGCAGGGCACTGGGTCGTGAGAAGCGGCTGTTGTGACTGTCCATTTCTTTTTCTCTCTCAGGTATCTGCCAGTTTTTCCAACTGACCCGTACCCTATCCAGGACCCCCTCCCCCCTTTCCCATAATTCATGACATCAAAACATCGGCTTTTCCCCCTTTTCCTTGAGACTCAGGAGGGCCAAAGCAACAGCCTTTTGCTTTTTTTTTTTTCTCTCCCCTACCAAGGGTTGAAGGAAGGGATCCATCTTTATTGTTCAGAGGCACCACCTCCCTCCCCTAAATCAGGCTGAGAAGGAACCAGCCAGCTCTTACCTCCTCCTGGTTGTTTTTCTTTCCCACCCCAGTTTATTTTTTGTTTCCTCTCTACCCCTACCCCCGACCTCTGAAGCCATTTTATGAACTGTCATGTGCCACCTGAGCCTCCAGTAAAAACAAAAACAGGCTTTCCTGTCGTCTTGGTCTCTGCCTCTTTTCTGTTTGGATACTCGCTGATCGCTCCCTGTTGAAGGTGGGAGGAGGATGTGGGGCAGTGGGCAGGGCCTGCTCTGGACTCCGTGTGCCCCTGTTTCTAGCTGTGCAGCTCTGAGGGAGTGCCTTCACCCCGTGACGTTCACTTTCCCCATCTGTAAAATGGGGATTCCTCCCTTGTAGAATGAGTGTTTTGTAAAGTGCCAAGAGCAGTGTCTGGCACTTGCAGCTACAACTTATGGAGCATTTACTACTGTTAATAAAAGCAATGACCAGAAGTATAACTGGAAGCACGAGTGATAGCATCCAGAGGATTCTGCAGCCTCGGGCTAAGGCAGGATAGAGAGGAGGCAGAGGGGGGAAGGGAAGTCACAGTCCCTGTCTCAGCCATCCTTGAGTGCCTCCACACGACAGGACGCGCGTCTCATACAGTGACTTTATATACGTATCTATATATATACATTTAGTACAACAGACCTTCAGTTTCTTCTCCCTTTTTCAGACATATACAAAAATATCTGAAGGCTCCTCCAAGCCCAGGGTTTACAGGCAGCCTTTCAAATTCTTGTTTCCTTTAGCTGGTCAAAAGCCTGTGGGTGCAACACCCTTCTAGGATGAGAGAGGAGGAAAGAGCTGGGACCCCCACCTGGAAGCCTTGGGGAGCAGTGGGGGTAGGACCCAGAGCCCTAAGTCTAGAGGTGGGAGCCTGCTGTCCCTTCCCTTCGCCACATAAGGGCATGTGTTCCCTCTCGCCGTGGAAAGTGGAGCGAGAGAACTGAGCCTGCAGTGACAGAGGTGAGGTTAGACCTTGGGAGGGTGCATCCTTTGCCCTGGAGGGGTCAAAACAGACCACCCCTTCACCCAGAGTCTATGTGGCAAGAATTCAGAGAAAGTGCCAGAGAGTGGGAGGAGTCCAGGGTGGCAGGACACTCAGTTTCTCTTCTCCAGTCCTGCTCTTGGCTTCACTTGCCCCTCCACTAAACAGTCAGTCCTAACGCCTCCCCCCTCCAATCCCCCTTCTCTAGCAGGGGGATGAAAATATTCTGGAGCTGAGGCTGGAAGGGGTGGGGGTGGGCTATGGAGGACGGAGGGGACGAGAGGGGAGAATGGCCCACCCTGATGACCACAGCCTAACCACAACACATAAATAATCCAAGAGTCACACGAGGGGATTGAGGGGGTGCTCAGACCACCCTTCCCTCCAGCTTCCCAATTCCACCAGGCTGCAGGGTTTCCTCCACCCTGGAAGTAATGGGGAAGAGAGGGTTAAAGTGCTGCAGAGAAGGAGGGGGCTCTGAGGGGGGTAGAGAGCACCGGCTCTCCCACCCCTGCCTGCCCTCAGTCATTCTCATCTGGCCCTAAATACTCAAGTTCCGTGCTGGGCTTCACCTCCTGCTCTAAAAGAGAGGGTGTCCGGTGGAAAGCGGCTGAGATCTGGTCAAACGTCCGGCCTCGGGTTTCAGGCACTCTTAAGAAGGTGAAGATGAAGAAGCCAAGCAGGAGGACCGCAAATAGAAGGAAGACGTAGGGACCCATAGCATCCTGGGACAGGTGGAAAAAGAAGTGTTGACTGGGGGGAGCGAGGGATGGTCTCAGGCAAGTCAGGAACTAAAGACCCTCATAGGGAGCTGGGATACTGCAGAAAGCAAGTGGCTCCTTTGCAGGACAATGGAAATTACCAGGAATGAGAATTTAGTGAAAAAAGGATTCTCTGGACCCCAACTCTCCTATAGTTTCTCTCTCTTTACTATCCTGAGTTATTGAACTCAGGGTGGATTCCCAGACATTTGCAGTATTAATATGAAGTTTATAATTTTATTCCCAGCGTACATATGTTATGCCACTAGTTTGTTTTGAAGACACCTCTGTGGCTCTCCAGCTCCCTTCTTTCCTTTGATTCTGGTGGAGCAGGTGGTCTTCAGGGCCCATGTGATCTACCAAAGTGATCCCCAGACCAGCAGTCTATGGGCCAGGGGAGTCCCTGACTGGAAAGCAAGCGGGCTAGCTGTGAGTTGCCCTCCTCTGGCTTACGGTGTGGGAGAATGGGACAGGGGCAGGAGACCTACCGCGACATACTGGAAGCCCATGCCAATGATGAAGTTGCACGTCCAGTTGGAGAAGCCAGCCACAGCCATGGCTGCCGGGCGGGGTCCCTGGCTGAAGAGCTCAGCCACGATGAACCAGGGGATGGGGCCAGGGCCAATCTCAAAGAATGCCACAAAGCCAAAGATGGCCACGATGGAGACATAGCTCATGGCTGGAACTCGCTCCTAGTGGGGGACCAGGCAGGAAGGGTGGGGAACTCAGGTCAGGTCTTTCTGGATCTTCCTTTGCCCTCCATCCAGAGAACTGAAATCTATTCCTCCTAGTAGCTCATGGTGGTGGTGGCGGGGGGGGGGGGGGGGGGGGGGGGTGCCCCCCGGGGTTGGGGGAGGGGGGGCGTGGGGGGGGAGGATTAGGGGGTCTGCCACCCTTGGTTAGAACAGGGGATTGAGCATTTCTGAACGCTGACATTCAGCTGACTGCCCTATGCCAATTCAGGGCAGAGGGGATGTCATGTCTCTCAGCTCTTATGATGGCTGATTCCCCCTTGGTTCTACAGCTGGGTCCTTAGGAATTGTTCCTGAGGTTTGAGAGTGGCTCTCCTTCTCGGCTGCCAGAATTGTGCTACAGCTTCCTCCCAGAGTGGGAGAAAATACAGCCTGGGTCCCTCAGGAGCATAGACCACAGTCCTGGCACACGGGCTGGCCCCAGGATGGAAGGCATGTATGTTGAGGAGGGGCTTTGGCTGTTCACAGAGCCTCTTGGGGCACTTCCCATGAGTTGGGCCTCCGGTCCCCTTCCATCTCCCTAGGCCTCACCAGCAGAAGCAGAGCCACAGTCATCAAGATGGCACAGCCACACATTCCCGCCAGGCCCAGGAGATGGAGTGTCCGGCGCCCAGCTCGTTCTACCAAAAACACCTGTGGGCAGAGAAATGGGCTTGGCAGGGGGCCTTCAGTGCACAGGAAGTAGAAGGGGTTGGGTGTGTGGGGGCCACCAAGAGTAGACCTCCAGGACACCCAGGGATGTGAAGCCA
Source organism: Equus quagga (assembly GCF_021613505.1). Classification (NCBI taxonomy): domain Eukaryota; kingdom Metazoa; phylum Chordata; class Mammalia; order Perissodactyla; family Equidae; genus Equus; species Equus quagga. The sequence continues at coordinate 66,649,352 of NC_060277.1, forward strand.
ATGGTGGGGGCCCTTCCAGAGTCCAGCAGTTACCGAGACCAAGGTGAAGACTGTGTTGACCACACCAGCTCCTATGGTGGCATAGGCTGGCTGCCCTACTCCTGCCTTCTCGAAGATGCTGGTTGAATAATAGAAAACCTAGAGGTGGGGGAGAAGAAAAGGAGATGGCAGGGATGTCCCTTCCTCCCCTGCAGCCACACCAAGCTGGACTGACCCTGAGTTTTAATGGAGGGGGCTGGCTCCCTTCTCCCCTCCTCTTGGGCTGTTCCCTAACCCTTGCCCCTCCCAGAGGTGCCGCATACATACAGCGTTGATGCCCGATAGCTGCTGGCTGAGCTGCAGCACAACTGCAATGACTAGGGGCTGCCGGTGGACACGGCTGCCCAGGAGCTGGAGCAGGGACAGTGGCTGCTCACGCTCCAGCTTCCGCTTCTCTTCCTTTAGCTCAGCCAGCACTCCAGACACGTCAGCCCAGCCTGTCAGGCGCTTCAGACCTGAAGGTGAGGAGGGTCAGCCTGAGAGGGCAGGGAGGGGGCCTGGGAGGACAGGTGCTAGCAAGACAGGGTAGAAGCTCACTCTTTCTGGCGGGCCCCTCCAGGTTCCGGCTGATGTAGAGGTAGCGAGGGCTTTCTGGGCAGAAGGGCAGTAGGACCAACTGCAGAAGGGCAGGCAGCACTGTGATGCCCAGGAGCAGTGGCCATAGGGTGGCAGTGCCCAGCATAGACTCCAAGCCCAGCACCTGTGGGAGAAGGATGGGAAGGAGGGCAGGCCATTCAGCCCATTCCCCAGAGCCCCATCCCAAACCCCTGCCTAGCCCCACACGAGGCCAGGCCCAGTCACCTGGGCGATCAGAATGCCAATGACGATGGCCAGTTGGTTGAGTGTCCCCAAGGCACCCCGCAGGTGAGTGGGGGCGATCTCCCCCACATACATGGGCACCAGCCCTGACGTCAGCCCTGGACAAAGGGAAGAAGAGAAGGCTGAGGGCAGCTGCCCACTCCCACCCCCAAACCCAGGGATAGTGAAGGAGAGCAAGGCACTAGGCAGGCCATGGTGCCTGTGGGTACCTGAGTAGGCGCCAATGAGGAACCGTCCAAGAATGAGCATCTCATAGGAGGCAGCAGTGTCAGCCAGGCCCATGAGGCTGCCCCCCAGCACTGCCAGGGCATTGTTGACCAGCATTGCCCTTTTCCTGGCAGGCAAAGAGTGGAGACGTAAGAGTCAGGGCACCCGTGCTGTGACTACGTTCCTGTCTCCCACCCTTGTCCTTCAGCCCCATACCTTCCCAGCCACTGAGAGATGATGCCAATGAGGAAGGAGGAGATCATGCCGCCCACAGAAAAGATGGCCACGGAGAGAGCCCAGAGGGTGGTGAGGGTGCCTGGCGGGATGGAGCTGGGCCCCTCAGGCCCCTGCCTCCCCAGCCATGTCTCATTGTAGCTCTGTTCAATCACCTGGGGGCACAGCATAGGAGTGATTCGGTGGAGACCCTTCCCTCTCTGCTCACCCCTGACATCCCCTGCCTCCTTGTTTGGGCACCCCTACTCTGCCAGCTGCAGAGGCCTCACCTTCTGTGGGGCATTGATGACCCCAATGTTGTAGCCAAACTGCAGGGAGCCAAGCACAGCAGAAAATACTGCGAGGACCAGGGTCCCAGTGACTCGCTGCTGAGGCGGTTCCCCATCCTGGGCAGGCAGAAGCAGAGAGGAGGCACATCACACTGAATAGTGGCTCCTTGCCTTCTTCCAGGGGCCCAGGCCGAGCCGGAGCCTTAAGATGCTGGGTTCCATCCAACGTGCTGGGTGAGGGAAACTGGGCCATATTAGGAATCGCCAGAAGAGCTCAGTGTAAACAGGAGCAGGAAGAACCAGACAGTAACCAGGGCATGGGGGAGAAACTGGATGTTTGAGATCAGCAGGCAGAGAAATGTTTGGGACCTAGGACTCACAATTCCTCTGTGACCTTGGGACAGGCTTGGCCTTAAGAGCCCTGAGTTCAGATTTGTGTGACTTTGGGCAAGTCCCGTCCCCACTCTGAACCTAGGCTTCCTCTAGCTTAGGGGACACAGGGCTAATGTCGCCTGCTTTGCCTACCTGTCAGAGAAAGTGTGAAAATCAAAATTAAGTGTTAACAGTATCCCCGACAGTGCTGGTTTCATAAACTGACCCAAGCCTTATCATCATCAGCCTCTGTCCTCTTCCCTCCCCTCCGGGGGTTCTCTCAGCGGCTCCTGGAAGCCCCCAACAAGCTCAAGAAGGGCAATTCCAAAAAGGACATCGCGGTCATTCCTTCCAGCCTATGGCCCTTGGGGTGGCCTTCTCTGTCTCCGCCCTGGGCCTCCCCTCCCCCTCTAAGCTCCAATGAAAGGCAGGGGGCCATGCCCGGCTTTTGCCTGGGAGAATCACGCTCAGGGGATGGGGGCGGGAAGGTGGTGTGAGGGGCGGTGGCGGTGGTGGCCTCTGGCGGCACAGATTGTCTCCAAGCAGAAACCTGAGCTCGGGGAAGGGGGGCTGACACTACCCCCCGGTCCCTCCACCAACCATGGGGCCAAGGGAAAGTTCAGCGTCTGGGAGGACAGCCAGGAGTGGGGGTGGGGACCCACGGAGATCCTCCGGTCCTCGAAAAACTACCCGCGAGCCGGGACAGACGGACAGTTCCTGGAGGGCAAGACCTGTCTGGACCTGCTTTCTCAAGCTGGATCGAGGGCAGGGTGTTCCCAATCCCGGCGCAACGCGCCGCACACTAGAGAATGGCCCGAACCCCAGACTCGCAGAATCCATTTGCGGCTTGTGGCCCTGGACGGTACCCCAAACCCACCCTGCCTCTTGGAGGGACTGGAATCCGACTGTCACGGGTTGGCCAGCCCGGGCATAAACAGCCAGGTTTCCATCCTCACCCCCTGCGCCTGCGCAGGGACCGCCCCCTAGTTGACCCCAATCGCGACCCCAGCCCCAAAAAAGCCGGACCCATGTCCCCGTCCCGCCCTCGCATGCTGAACCCTACTTCTGAGCCGATCTGTTGAAAACCCGACGGCATCTCGTCTTAGGAGCTGGAGGCGCAGGAGCTGCAGTAGATGAGAGCGAGGCGACAGGGGGTCTGCGGTTCCGGCCTGGCGGGCAGAGGACGCGGGGACGACTGGGGTCCTGGAGTGATGTGTGGAGGGCGGGCCTGGCGGGATCCACAGCCACAAGCCAAGGAGCCGGAGAGCAGCTCCGGGAGATCTGGCCCAGCCGGGCCAGGGGAAAAGACCCGAGGCGCCCCCGCAGCCCCCCGGCCACGCCCTTCACAACACTCATTGGCCAGGAGCCCGCACACCCCAGAAGGCCACGCCTCCTCCCCGAGCCCTGGGTTTGGAGTTTGGCAGAGTCTTCGCATCTGCCAGTGAGGCCACGCCCCCTCAGCGTGCCGGCGGGACACACCCCTCAGGTTCCCGCCAGCAGCCGGCTGGGAAGGTTTGGGAAAAGGGTCCCGGGAGCTCAGACGGCCCCGCCCCTCCTCGTGTGAAGACTCCGCCCACCAGCCAAAGTTCTGGGCTGAAGAAGCGACTTAAAAGTGCTGCTCCTGGGCTCGGGACGGCGAGGTCTGAGAGGAGGGGATGGGCCAGGTATACTTGGCGGCCTGAGACTCGGCGCGCGCGGCGGCGCGCGGGGTGGGTGAGGAGCAATGGCCTGAAGTAACCCAGAGCGGTTATTTTTAGCTCACATGTCTGGAGACGTCAAATGTCAGGTCCCGGGTGTCCTGGCTTGTCCCGGGCAGGGGAGGGCAGGGAGATGGAGCCTTAAAGGGTCCGCGACACGCTTTCTACGCGGGGGTGGCCTTGGGGGACAGGAAATTCCGTTCCTAGTGGGTCGGGTGTCTGGGCTTGGTGGTCCTCTTTCCATGCATCCCAGCTCCCGGCCCTGTCCATTTGGCCCTTCCCCCACACTTGTTCCCCACTTTTTCTGGAGGAGGCCCGAGGGACAGTTGGTCACATCAACCACGCCACCAGCCCTGAGGTCTCTGAGTCGTCACTCATGTGCTGGCCGCGTGGACAACTTGGACACACTCTCTGGAGGCTGCTCGGGGTTTGAATTCCCGGCTAAATCCTGCACAGCCAGGAGGGCGCGACCTAGAGTCGGCGTGTCCTGAGAGAAGCGGAACACTCTGAATACCCAGGGCGCGCGGCTCCGAAGCGCGGAGCTGTAGTGCCACCTGGAGGGAGAGCGAGGCTCCGCAGCACATCGGCCAGGGTAGTCTCCGGCCCAGTGTCCCTCGCCATTCTGCCTCTCTAAGGCTTCAGTTACATCCTACCCACTCCTCATTCTGGAGCTCCAGAGCTAAGTGCCTGGATGGGGCAGCTCACACGATCAGCAGGTCCAAACCTGCTCCTCCTTTCTCATCCCAGTGAATGGTCCCATTAGCCACCCTATCACTCCTATCAGAATCCTGGAAGTCATGCTTGATTCCTCCGCTCCTGCACAGCCCCCCCCCCCCCATTCAGTTAGTTACCAACATTGGTGTTTTGACCTCCTAAAGTCACAATTCATCTCATTTTCTCCACCTGCGCTGCTGCCTCTTTGGTCCAGACCATCACCTGATTGACTGGTCTTCCTGCTCCTCCTCTTCCTTACAATGGAGGGCAGAGTACAATAGTACCAAAAGTTCAGCCTCATCACTCCTGCCCCCCAAATCATTGGCTCTTTGTTGCCCCCTCTGTCAAGTTCAAACCCCTTTTCAGAGTGAACAAAACCTCCTTCCTTTCCTATCTCTGCCTCACCTTCTATCCTCTCCAAGTTTTAGTCAATACCTAACTCCTTCTTGCACCCAGAACACACAGCGTCGTTCCACTCCTTGGTGCCTTTGTCATACTAATTCCCCAGTCTGGAATACCAGGAAACTCCTATTCATCCCTCAAAAAACCCTCAACTCCTCTCTGAAACCTCCCTTGGCTTTCCTCCAGAAAGCCATGTGTCCCCAGTGTAGTATGTTGTCATCATTTCTTTTCTGTACTTCAACCCTGAGGACAGAAAGTCACCCTGTTTACCTCTGTATCTCCAGCACCCAGCCTAGGGACGGGCACTCAGTAAATGTTTGCCGGATGAATGAAATGAGGGTCTGCTCCTGATGACCAAGAATGCAGACTGGGGAGCAATCGCAAAGGAGAATGGCTTTGTGATTTGGTGAATGGCTCTAACTGTCTGACCAAGGGGATATAGATGAAGAACTAAGGTCTGAATATTGAGGATCATTTACGAGTAGAAAGGAGCAGAAGCGATTGATGGGAGCAAAGAGGGACGGATCAGGAAGGTAAAAGGAGAACCAGGGATTCTGAAATACCACAAAGGGAGAGGGGAAAAGCCTAGAAAGGTGCCCAGAGGAAAAAGGGACTAGGAGGGAGGCAGAAGTTGGGGGCAGATGATCAGTCAGTGTAGTAGGTGGAGTGCAGGGCTGGGGTCCAGCACCCTGGGGTCTGTCCTGCCCCTTGGGGCCAGGCACATCCCTGCTTTCATTTAGATGTCTCTCAGGGTCCCTTTTAGGTGTTTAAACTCCAGGGAACGTGGACTCAAGGAAAGCCAGTCAGAGCTGGGTATAGGAGTTGGAGTAGTTTAAAGAGTGTGGGGAAAGTGATGGGGAAGTAGAAGAGGAGACAAGAGAGGAATAAGGAGAGAGTTGGCAGGGAGGAAGAAAAGTCATGGAAGGTGGGGGAAAGAGGTTGATTGATAGAGGATTGGAAAGGAAGGAGAGACACATGACACAAGTGGGAACTTTGCATTGGAGTGAGTGTGTGTGTGTGTGTGTGTGTGTGTGTGTGTTCTCGCATAGTAATCCTTGGCCCATTTGATCTCGGAACCAATTGTCGCCCTTCCTAAATTCTGCCCTATTTCATAGGGAGCTAATTCGTGCAGGCTTTTGTTTTCTAAGCTCGTGTGTTCAGTGCCTTCTGACTGGGTTCAGCCCACGGTAGGTGAGTGATCAGAGGGCAAGAGAAAGCCAGGATATTTCTCCGTCCCTCTCTCTGCTTCCAGCTCCAACTCTACAGACCCACTTTACTTCCAGCTTCTGGAGGGAAACCTTGACTCCTGAGCTCCAGCAATGCTGTCTCCTCCCTTCCGTCCCTTCGCTGCATTTTGTCTGTGTGTTAGGGTCTCAGGTGCAGAGCATTGAATTAATGACACAGTTCTTGGTACATTGTCTTCATTGATCTATGTCTTAGTCTGTTTTTATTTTTAAAACTATTCTTTTATTTCCATACCCATTTCTCATTTGTCTTCACTCAAAAGGCAACCATTCCAAGTATTTAGTATGCTCATTTTTTTCTTTCTGCGCTTGCAAAATATGAATTGTTTTATGTGCAAATATTTTTTTAGTTAAGATTTTTATTTTTCCTTTTTCTCCCCAAAGCTCCCCCGGTACATAGTTGTGTATTTTTAGTTGTGGGTCCTTCTAGTTGTTGCACATGGGACACCGACTGAGTGTGGCCTGATGAGCGTTGCCATGTCTGCGCCCAGGAGCCAAACCTGCGAAACTCTGGGCCACCGAAGCGGAGCCCGCGGACTCAACCACTCGGCCATGGGGGTGGCCCCTGTGCAAACATTTTTAATTTATATAAATAGTATCTTGTTATGAATTTCATCCTGATCTTACTTATTTTCAGCAAGCGCTACGTTTTAAAAATCCATTCAGGGGCCAGCCCAGTGGCCCAGAGGTTACCTTTGCATGTTCTGGGTCCCGGGTGCAGACGGTGGCAGCGCTTATCGAGCCATGCTGTGGCAGGCGTCCCACATAGAAAGCAGAGGACAATGGGCACGGATGTTAACTCAGGGTTAGCTCAGGGCCAATCTTCCTCAGCAAAAAGAGGAGAATTGTCAGCAGATGTTAGCTCAGGGCTAATCTTCCTCAAAAAAAAAAAAAATCCATTCATGTTCTGTGGTTATCAAATTTATTGTTGCATAATACCCCATAGTATCAGTCACACCACATTTTACTTGCTCACAAAGTCACTGATGAGCACCCATGTGACCTCCAGTTCCCAACCGCAACAAATAATGTGGCAAAGAACATTTTCATACAAGGTTCCCTATGGAGTCCTATGAGAACTTCTTTGGGAGATATATCTCTGCCTATGCCCATGTCCATGTCTTTGTTTATATCCATCTCCATGAGCAGAATTGCTGAGTCACAGGGTATACTTATACCTAATTTGACTAAGAACTGCCAGCTCGCTGGTCACAATGGCTGTCCCAGTCTCCACTCCCATCAGCAGTGTGGGAGGGGTCTGCCACCACCTCACCCTCTCAGTCAGTGTCTGCCCAGAGGCAGCAGAGTTAAGGATGCTGGGTCCAAACTGCCTGAGTTTGAGCCCCAGCTCTGCTACTTACTAACTTTGTGCCCTTGAGAAAGTTACCTAAGCTCTTTGTGCCTAATTTACCTCATCTGTAAGATGAGAAGGGAGATAATAATAGTACCTGCATTTTAGGGTTTTAATAAAGGTGAATAATGTAATACTCATATAGTGCTTAGAGTAGATTGAATTGAATAAGGTTTTTTATTTTTTTAAACAGCTTTATGGAAGTATAATTGACAAACAATAAAGTGCACATATTTAAAATGTACAATTTGATAAGTCTTGATATGTAAACACCCGTGAAACCGCCCCACAGTCAAGACAATGAACATATCCATTATCCCCCAAAGTTTCCTTGTACTTCTTTGTAATCCCTCCCTTCAGCCTTTTACCCCACCCCTAGGCAACCACTGATCTGCTTTCTGTCATTATAGACTAGTTTGCATTTTCTAGCATTTCATATAAACGAAATCATACAGAATGTACTCTTTGTCTGGCTTCTTTCACTTAACATAATTACTGACCTTCATCTATGCTGTTTGGTGGATCAAGAGTTCATTCCTTTTTGTTGCTGAAATTATTGATTTGATTATCAGTAATAATCAGTTTGATTATCCATTCTTCTGTTGATGAACATGTGGGTTATTTCAGTTTTAGGCTTTTGTAAATAAAGCTGCTAGGAACGTTCATGTACAAGTTTTTGTATGGACACATGCTTTCATTTCTCTGGCAAAATATCTAAGAGTAGAATGGCTGGATTATATGATAGGTGTATACGTAACTTTTCATGAAACTGCCAAACTGTTTTCCACAGTGGTTGTACCATTTTACATTCTCACCAGCGATGTATGGGGTTCCAGTTCCTCTGTTCCCTCACCAGTGTTGACGAGGGTCTTTTTAAATCCAGAATGGACTATACAAGATTTTAATCAAATACATGAGAAATTGTTTGGATTTCTATTTGTCAGTTCAGTAGATGAACAGTGATATCTTACCAGTTTTCTTTGATTACTTACGGTTTGGAGCATCCCTTTAAACACTTGTTAGCACCTTGGCTTTCTTTTGTAAATTCCCTTCTTATAGTCTGCCTGCTTTCTCTGGTAGTATTTTTCTTGTTGATTGGCAAGACATTAAAAAGAAAATCAGTTCTTTGTCAGATTTGGACAGTGCAAATATTTTCTCTCATTCTATGTCTGCCTATTAATTTTTCCCTGGTGAACTTCATTGAATAGAAATCTTTAATTTTGATATAATCAAAATGATCTTTTTTTCCCCTTGTGGTTTGTGATTTTGAAAATGTACATATGTTCTTTTCCATCTCTGCACATTCAAAGGTATTCTTTTCCATTTTTTCCCCAATAACTTTAGAGTTTTACTCTTGAATTTATATCTTTTATTTCTTTTTCTTTTTCTTTTTTTAGTAAGGAAGATTAGCCCTGAACTAATATCTGTGCCCATCTTCTTCTATTTTATATGGATGCCTGCCACAGTACGGCTTGACAAGCAGTGCTAGGTCCGAGCCTGGGATCCGGCCAGCGAACCCCTGGCCTCTGAAGTGGAGCGCGAAAACTTAACCACTTTGTGCCACCAGGCAGCCCCACGTTTATGTCTTTTTAATCCATCTAGAGCACACTTATTTTGGGTGTTAGGGATCCAATTTATTTTTCTCTTATTGAGTCACATATCAAATTCTGATATATACAGTGTCTGTCTCTGAGTTTGTATTCTGTTCCATAGGTGTATCTGTCTGTTCTTGCACTAATATCATACTGTTATTGTTGCTGTCTTTCAGGATGCTTTGTAGCAAGTTTAAATTTCTGGAAGGGCAAGACCCTTCTTGTTACTCTTTGCTTTCAAAGTTGACGTAACTATCTGTGGTCTTTTATTGCTCCATACAATTCTGGGGGTAAACTTATCAAGACCTTTAATAAAAAGAAAGGTGGATTTTTATTGGTAATATATCAAATTATAAGTTATTCTGGAGACAACTGATATCTTTATACTGTTGAATGATCCCATTTTAAGAGCATGGATTATTTCTCTATTTATTCAGGTCATCTTTTATGTGCCTTACTTGAATTAAAAGTTTTTTTCCACTGAGGTCTTGGTTAATTCCTAGATGCTTTATAATTTTTGTCACTGATGCAAATTGAAATGTTATTTTTTATTACATTTTCTGATGATTATTGCTGGTGTGGTAAAATACTAGTGGTTTTTTCCTGTAGGTTGATCTTATTTACAGCAACCTTGCTGAACACCCTTGCTGGTTCTAATAGTCTCCCTATTGACGTCATTTGCTTTTCTAAGTAAATGACTATATCATCTGAAAATCAGTTTTATTTTGTCCCTTTCAGTCTTTGCACTACTTATTTCTTCTCTTTCCTTGTAGTATTGATCAAGACCACCAGGACTTTGTCAAACAAAAGTGCTAACAGTGGGCATCTTTGTGCCTTTCTTAATCATAAAAGAGATGAGTCTAAAATTTCTTCATTAAGTATGAGAATTTTCTTTCTAATCTTTGTTTGCTATGGGTTTTTATCTTAAGCAGGTGTTGAAACTTAAAAATGCTTTTTAAAATTATTGATTGAGGTAACTGTAATTTTTTTTCCTTTAGTCTATTAATGTCATGAATTACATTGATGGATTTTCTAATATTGAAACACTTGCATTCCTGGGATAAACTGTCCTTGTTTGTGATGTATTACTCTTTAAATGTACTTCTATATTTGGTTAAGTTTTTCAGAACTCAGAACACATTTTCCCATAGAGGCAAAGAAGTTGGTTTGGTTCCCAGACCGGGTTGCTTACCTCATAATATGACCTGTCATGCCCTGCTGTGGTGTATATCCCCTAATCTAACCCAATTTTCCAACCAGACTCGATCTTTCAAACTCTTCCAGTGTGACCTCTGGACTCAGCGTCTGTCATCATCCTTATATGCCCGGGGTCTTCTCTGAATGTTCCTTTCCTAGACCTTACTGAAGCCTGGTTTTCTTGGAGGACACACTTCCCCAGCAGCCCTCTTAATAGAGGCTTGTGTTTTGGTTTCACTTCACATACCTGAGGGTCCAGAGCCGGGAGTGTTGCTCCCAAATGCTACTTCTAGACCATTCTTCTTCCTTCAAAATCCTCTGTGCCTTTGAAGTTCACGTCTGGAAGTAATATCAACTACCACATCTAATTGTTGCTGGGGTCTTCCAGCCTGGTCATTCACCCGCATTCACTGATAACTTTAACACCTGGCTCATAGTCATCCTCTTTAACCTATGTTCCTATCATCATTGTTGTTGACTTCAAAATCCATCAGGGTATTCCATCTAATTGCAGCCTCTCGGTCCTCAGTTTCATCTCCAATGATCTTTCTCTTTAGCCCACCCTCACACTCACACCCTGGGCTTTGTCATCTCCAAAAACAACCTCTTTCAATTTATTGAATTCAAGCCCCCTACCCTTGATGATCGCCTCCTAGCCTTCCAGTTCACAAGTATCCCCATTCCTCTCACTTCATGGAGATCTCTAAACCATTGACTCTCTCGGTTTTTCACTATCCACCAACACCTTTTTATGCTTACTCTCCTTACCCAATTTATATCCATGATCTAACACATAATCACTCTCATGCAAATACTTTAAAATCTTTTTTCTCTCTTTTTAGCAAAACCCCACCCCTGGCTAATTCCAACCATCCATCTGCTTGTTCTTTTGCACCCAACTATTTACTTGAATGCTTCTAGAGAAAAAAAAATCCACAACGATGCTGACTGGTCACACTTTAAATCGATAGATCTTAACCGGGACTGATTTTGCACCGCCCCACCCCCCCAATGGGACATTTAGCAGTCTGGAAACATTTTTGATTGTCACTCTGGGGTTCGGGGGAGGGTTCCACTGACATCTAATCAGTAGAAGTCAAGGATGCTGCTAGATATCCTACAGTGCACAGGACAGTCACCCACAACAAAGAACTATCTGGCCCCAAACGTCAATAGTGCCGACGTTGAGAGATCCTGCTATTAATTAATATTACAAGTCTCAAAGAGGCAATCAACACAGGGTATAGCACTTGTCGTCTCCTCTGCCTATAGCATGTTTCTCTCATGACTGGCTCATTATTTAATAGTCACTTCCTCAGAAAGTGCTCCCTGACCTCACTCTAGAGAAGACCTCTTCACATTGCTCTGTTTTATTGCTTTCAAAACATGCGCCATTTTTCTTCATGTCTTTATTGCCTGCGTCCTCCCTCTAGAATCCAAGTGACATGAGTGCAGTCTCTGTATCTGTCTTGTTTACAGCTCTATCCCCAGTGTCAAGCATGGTGCCTGGGACATTATATAGGCACTCAGAATATATTTGTTGAACAAGTGGATGGAAATATTGTTAACTTGAGATTTATTCATTCGTTTATCAAATATTTATTAGTGATACAATGCAGACACATCTCTCTGCTCTTGGAACTTATAGTGCAGTGGGGAGACTGGCACTGAATAAAGAACCACACGAAGTAAACAGTTTCAGTCTATGATAAGGACATTGAAAGATAAGTACAGGTAGCGGTGAGAGCATTCAGCAGGTGATCTGACTCAGTCTGGGGTGGGGAGTCAGGCTAGGCTTCCTGGGAGAAGTGATAGTGGAGCTAATAGCTGAAGGAAGAGTTGGTTAGCTGGGCGGAGGAAGGTGGGTGGGGAAGATGGAGAAGAGCATCCAGCCATAGAGTAGAGAGTGTGCAAGGCGCTTTGGTGGCAAGGAGGCTAGTTACCGTTCAGGAACAGAGAAGGCCAGGGTGGCTGAAGCACAGAGTCTGGTACGCCACGGTATGACATTTATTTGCCAAATTCAGTGAGACAATAGGAACAAAGGAGTGTCATTGGAAGATGAAAACAAATTTTAAACAGGAAGTGACAAGATCAAAGTTTGTAAAAAAAAGGTCCCTCCGGAGAATAGTGGGGAAGCAGGGAGATTGGTGTGGAGGCAGTCGCAGTGTCCGGACAAGGGGTGATGGTGGCTGGGCCTGAGATGGTGGCAGTGAGCTTGGAGAGAAGTTGGATCTACTCAAGTAATGAAAAACATGGAATTTGAGAGCTGGAAAGCACTTTAAAAAAACCTCACCATTAATCAAAAAGTAGAACAATAAAAATTAATAATAAAGAGTTCATTAAAGACTGCATTTTACAGAAAAGCAGGCTAATTAGCTTAGCATGAGGGGCCCTTTAATAAGTTTATTGAATAAAAGAAGGAAAGACTTACAGAGAATGAGAAGGAGGAACAAAGAAGGTAAATGTGAGAGAGTTGAGGTAAAAAAAGGAGAGAGAAAAATGAAATGAGAGAGACAGTAAGAAAGGTGTGTGAGTCTAAGAGGTGTGAGGAGGTTGGAGAAGAATAGATTGGGAGGAAACTGGGCAAGAGGTGGGCCAGCGATGTGCACGTAGGAAGATGCAGAGAAAGACTACTTGGCGATACTCGTCCTCCCAAGGAGCTGGAGATAGGGAACCAAGGTAGACTAAAAGAGGGGAGTGAAACTGGAAGCGGGAAAGCCAGGAAAGGGGAGGTGATTAAAGATGAGGGAGGAACGAGTAAATGGGAGATGCTTGGAAGAGCTGTCTGGAGGAAGGATAGGCAATAGCTCGGGGAGAGGGAGAGAAGAAACTTGAGGGTGAGGTGGGTGTCTCAGGTCACATTAGAGCCAGACGTTAGAGTAGACAGAACCGGGAGAGGACGGGAGAGCTCACACAAGTAGGCAGGTCCAGGCTCAGAATGAAGGAACAAGAAATGTGTGTACGGCTAGGGGGAGGGAGGAAGATGGAAAGGTGGACGGCAGGTTTGGAAAGGCTCCAAGGGAGGGGAATGATGGGTGTGGCCAAGACTCTGACCTAGCCCTTACCCTGCTCCCCACCCTCTGCTGGCTTCTGGCCTCAGCGTTTTTTTCCTTCTGCTACAAGGACCCTTGATGCGGGAGGGGATAGTGACCACCGGGAGATGGGGTGTGAAGGGCCCAGGCGTTAAATCATGTCAGGGATCGGAATGGGGGGGTCAAGAAGATTTGGGGTGTTGGGGCCCCATGTCTGGAAGCCGGTGTCTGTTGGAGGGCGGGGCAGGAGGGCGACGGAGAGGGGCCCGGGGCGGGTGGGTGCTGGGACAGTGGCTCTGGGAGTGGAGACTCCAACAGGGCTACTGAAGTGGGGAGTTGTGAGGGATTGGAGCCAGGGCTCCTGAAGGTGGGATCGGCTAGGACAGGAGACTGAAGCAGCAGAAGAGCAGAGGGTGGGGGCGAAAGTAGGGCGGGGCAAAGAGCGCCTAGAGTAGAAACCAAGAGTCCAAGCGGGGTGAAAGGCGGAGCCAAGGCTGGCCGGAGGCGTCCCCTCCGCCCCTCCCGCCCCCCGCCCCCCCTCCCGTTCTGGCTCGGCTGCGTCCCGGGCGCACCTGTTGGGGAAAGGGGAAGGGGCATCTTGGTGCCCGAGGGAAGTCGAGTCCAGAGCGGCTGACTCCGAGCTGGGGACTCCTGAGAAGCCTCCGCCACCTCCCCACCTGCGGTCAAAGCCCGGCAAGTGAAGGGGCGTGACCCTGGTGCTCAGGTTTCTTCCTCTTCACCTGGGCAAGGAGGGGTGGGGGCCAGGACTTCCGGCTCAGGTGAGTGTCCCTTCGGTGACGTCAGGTCACCCTCGGCCGCCCCTCCAGTCCCGCCCCCCATCTCGCGCTCCCGGTGCCCGCGGGGACGCGCCCCCGACGCCCTACATATACTCAGGCGCGCCGCACCTGTCCGCCCGCACCTGCCTGCTGACCGCTGACCAGCCTCTCCCTCGCACCGCAGCCTCGGGCGCAGCCAGGGTACTTTGGGGGACTTCCAGCACCCGGGACCGCGCCCATACAGCCCCTCCACCTTTTGTTTAGGTAGGGTCGCCGAGAGCGCGGGAGGGAACTGCCTGGCCTTCGCGGATCGCTTCTGTCGGCCACCAGTCCTCCGGGCGTAGCCTGTTCCCTCTGCTGTGAGACCCTCGCCCCGCCGGCGGGGTCGGTTTGTGTTTACTTCGGGTGTCAAGAAGACTTGCAGTCACTCGACCAGAAACTTTTTTGACTCTTTGGGTGACTTAAAACTCCACCTCAAGTTGTCTTTTGTGGGGTTGCTCCTCAAGGTTTGTTTGTTTTACTGCAGGGTCGCCCGCCCGGCGCCCCGAGTCTTTTCCGAGGGCGGAAATGGCCAATTCGGGCCTGCAGCTGCTGGGCTTTGCCATGGCTGTGCTGGGCTGGGTGGGCCTGGTGGCCGCCACCGCCATCCCGCAGTGGCAGATGAGCTCGTATGCGGGCGACAACATCATTACGGCCCAGGCCATGTACAAGGGGCTGTGGATGGACTGCGTCACGCAGAGCACGGGCCTGATGAGCTGCAAAATGTACGACTCGGTGCTCTCCCTGCCGGGTAAGGCCGCGGACCGACGGGGCGGACGCGCCCAGGGCCGAGGTCGCGGGGTGGGGTGCGGCGCAGGGCCCAAGGCCCCACGGCCCGACGCCCTAGGTTGCCGGGGAGCAGGCGGGGGAGGAGGAAGCGGAAGCGGTCGGGCCGGGGCCGTGGGGCTGGGCCGGAGCGGGCCGGGGTTCCGGCGGCTGCATGTGGGCCTGCACGCCGGCAGGCTGCGTCCCTCTTCCGCCCCCAGCCGGGCCTCCTCCTCGGCTTGGTGTCCGGCGGCCCAAGCCCCTCCGCGGGTAGCCCAGTCCTAGGCCGGGGTCTCCCCTCCCCCACTGCCCTGGGCAGGCAGGGGCCTCGCCATCTCCCGCCCTTTTCTCTCCGACAAAAGGCCCCGCGGGGCGGAGGCCGCGGGGTCGGGCCGAGGGCCGAGGAGCCGTGCGCTCTGTAAGACTTGGGCCGCCGCCTGCGGCCTCTAATCTTATCGGCCGATTAGCCGAAGCCACAAACCCGCTGGCTCCGATAGTGGGGTCAGAGGTGGGATGCGGGCCGGAACCTGCGGCCCGCGCGGGGGCTTCGGCGGGCGCCTCCGCTTCTTGTCGCTGTTCCCCTTCACCCTTCCCCCTGCCTGGGGCAGTTTCATCGAAACCCTGGCGCCCCGGGCGGGTCCTAGAGCAGAGAGGGCGTGCCGGAGCAGGAAGGCTGCAGAGTCGGGAGGGGGCAGGATCCACCCAGCTCTGGCACAGGACTTGGTTGCAGATCTGTGTGCGGGGTGGTGGGGGCGCGCGGGGCGGGAGGGGGCAGGCCGGCGGCGGGATCCAGCGCCGGGCTACTTAGTGGGCCTAGTTATTGTGTTTGGTGGGCGGCTCGAAGGCTGGAGCCGTTGGAGTGCCGCCTGCATTTCCAGCAACGACGGCATCCTTCATCCCTCATGCTTCCCCGCAGCGTCCATGCAAGCCACCCGAGCCCTAATGGTGGTATCCTTGGTGCTGGGCTTCCTGGCCATGTTCGTGGCCACGATGGGCATGAAGTGTACAAACTGCGGGGGAGACGACAAAGTGAAGAAGGCCCGTATAGCCATGGCCGGAGGCATCATTTTCATCGTGGCAGGTGAGCCACAGGTCCAAGGCGAGTCTAAGAGCTCTCCTCTCTTGCATCTTGTAGGAGCCAGGGTGGGCAAGGTGCTGGTTTGAGGGCCAGAATATGTGAATCCTCATTTTCTCTCCAGGTCTTGCTGCCTTGATAGCTTGCTCCTGGTATGGCCACCAGATCGTCACAGACTTTTATAACCCCTTGGTCCCCATGAATACTAAGTAAGTATGAGAGCCCTGACGAAGAGGACAGGTCTGGAGTTCTGGGGTCAGGAGAGGCAGGCCAGGGTTTCTGACCCCACTCTCCTCTCTCTACAGGTATGAGTTTGGTCCTGCCATCTTCATTGGCTGGGCAGGGTCCGCTCTGGTCCTCCTGGGAGGTGCCCTGCTCTCTTGCTCCTGTCCTGGAAGTGAGAGCAAAGCTGGGTACCGTGCACCCCGCTCCTACCCTAAGCCCAACTCTGCCAAGGAGTACGTGTGATCTAGGACCCCCTCGCCCCAGCCTGGCAGCCTATGGGTGTGCCCAGACACCTGAAAGGACCTGGGGTAGACAACTCAGCCCTTGGACAGGGTGCGGAGCAGAAGCCTCTGGTCACTCCAGCCCTGCACACCATGTACAGTTCCCTGGGGGGTTGGATGGGGGAGCCAAAAAGAGGGGAGGGTGTGCTTTTTGTACAGTAATAAACAGTATGTTTTGGAAAGTAGGCTTCTTTTGTTTCCCCCTTCAGGGCCTTTGCTTTCTTCCAGTCCAGATCCTTGCAGGGAGCCTGGAAACTAAAGTACACTTAATTCAGTTAAAGACACTTATTGAGCACCAATAGTGTGCAAGGTCATCTCTGCCCCCAAATTTCATTGATATTCAAGGCCTAATATAATACTTTGACTTTTGACTATAGAAGACTCAGGTGCTTGGCTCCCCTCATCCCTTCCCATCCTCCAGTCCCTTCCATTCCCAATTCTTGCTTAAATAGCTACCAAAGTTTCTTTTTTAATAAAAAAATATTTTATTAGGCTTTGGGGGGGAGTTCCTACTCTCTCACCTTCCCCTACACCCCCATCTCACTTTTGGTCTACTTGGATGCTGCTCCCTGGCTCATGGGTCACGGGGCAAGGCTTTCATAGACACACTGACAAAGGTGGGGCAGGGACAGGGTAAGACCAATGGAAGATGGTTATGAGCCGGAGGTCTTCCTCCTCCCCTTCCAATTAGAGTCCAGTCAAACATCTAGGTCATCATCTGGGTCTTCTTGGTCCAGGTCATCATAAGCATCTGGCTCATAGAAGATGCGGCTGGTAGCCTGGCTTGGCCCAGGGCGCAGTAGAGCCTGCTGTCTGAGGAGAGAGAAGAGGAGAGTTGGTGAGGGTAAGGGTAGGTAATAGAGGTCATATCTGGATATCCTCTTCCTGGTGACTATAACTCCCTCTTTTTATTTTTATTTATTTATTTGTTTTGTTGAGTAAGATTAGCCCTGAGCTAACATCTGTTGCCAGGCCCTTTTTTTTTTTTTTTTTTTTTTTTTTGCTGAGGAAGACTGGCGCTGAGCTAACATCTGTGCCCATCTTCCTCTACTTTGTATGTGGGACGCCTGCCACACCATGGCTTGCCAAGTGGTGCCATGTCTGCACTCGGGATCTGAACTGGCAAACCCTTGGCCACCGAAGCAGAATGTGCGAACTTAACCACTGCGCCACTGGGCCGGCACCTATGACTCCCTCTTTGGCCTCTATGTTTTCTTGGTCCAAGCCCCTTTCTCTGACCTCCTTGTTTAGTTAGGCCTGAAGCACCATTCAGTACTGTGATAGATACTCTTATACCGCTCTCCTAATAATACCCTAAGTTTTTAGCAGCTTGAGGGCAAGGATCCTGCTGTAGTCTTGCTTCACCCACCCACACACTGGGCACAGAACAACAGGCATCTGCTAAGCCCTATTAACCTGCTTTTGCCATACCCATCCAGTTTCCTGTCCTAGCACCACTGCCTGGAGACAGGGCCACTTCCCCAGGGTCTGGTCTGGCTCAGCCCAGGCCCAGATTACTCTGGACAACTGTGGAGCTGGGACCCAAGGCTCTAATGGAGAGAAGAGACATAAAAGCCCTTTGCCACTGATGGGATATGGGTGGGTAGAGAACCACTCCCCAGACTTGTCTCTGGAGTGGACTTCAGCCCCTATAAAGTCAGAGAGATTAATCAATAACCTGATGTCGCCCCACCTCTCAGGCCTGGATGCTCAGCTCTACTCAGGGATCTGAGCACCTAGGCCCCAACCTTACTTTTCAGAGCTGAACTGGAAGGGCAGGGTCAGGCTGTCTTTGGCTTCTTTCTCTTCCTTGGATAGGTGAAGATTAAATGTCAGTTGAGTCGTGGGGTCCACCTGTGGGTACAAAGGATGCTGCCACTCTGCCCCATCACTGGCATCCCTGATCCCACCCATAACCTCTCCAGTTTTTATTCTCCTCTCTCCTTTTGCCAGACCCCAAACTCCATTCCCTTGTTCTGGCCCTGGCACTTTTAGATACCGGGGGGGTGTGAGGATCTGGGTGGCGCTGCAACTCTAGGGGGGGCCCCCTTTGGAGATCCAGGCTGAAGTCAGGCAGGATGGAGAACCATTGAGTCTGGGGAGAAGAAAGAAGAGTATCAAAAAGATTTTTTCCATCTTACTGAACAAACCAGAGAGAAGAACTCGGGACTGACCCTCAGCGCCCAGTCACCTATGCAACTGGCTGCTTTCAGCTACTGTTCTCCACATCTCACCCCTCCTTCAAACCTCTCCATATAGACTTGTTCCTTCTCCCTGCAGTAACTACTCTCAGTCTTTCCTCTTTTTCCATTTCCCGGAAGGCAGTATCTTTCATTGGTTAAACTCACAAGATCTGAGTCAGGTAATCCTGAGTTCAAATCCCAGCTCTACCACTTGCTCTCTGTAACCTTGGGTAAGTGACTGAAATTTAAACCTTCCTGGACTTCATTTCCCAGGTGTAAAATGAGGATAATAAAACAATCTATCTCACAGGGTAGCTGTGAAGATTAAATGAGGGAAAAGATGAAACAACGAAAGCACAGGGAAGTGCTCAATCACACCTTTTTTTATTGCTTTTCCCATTAAGACTACCCTCTGTCTGACCCCAACCTCCAGTCATCTCATGCTTCTCCTGACCTGATGGGTCGGGCGCTGTCGGGGCCTCCGATAGAGGATGTGGGCAGAGGCCTGACCCATTGCACCACTCAGGGTCACCTCAGCCTGAGCAAGGCTGCTCAATGCTCCCACGGGGCCTGGGCCATGAAGCTCTTCATGTAGCAAGCCCAGCACATGCACCGGCTCCACTGGGGTGCTGTTACCTAGAGAAGGACAGGAAATGTAGGGCACAAAAGACAGCAGGAGGACTGGGATCAAAGTGAAGAGGGAAAAAATAAGGAGAGGCCCACATTCCATCACAGCTCTGCCACAATCGTGACTTACCTCACTAGTTTCATTGCCCTGCTTTGAGCCTCTGTCAGCTCTCACCTTTAACACACTTTCTGGTTCCAATGTAAATCTGATCAAGGCACCACTCTGATTTCAGTCCTCAGGACCCCCTCATGGCCTTCAGGATGGAATAAATGCTTTCATCACCTGGTCTCTGCTTACTTTCCAGCCTCAATTCTTACACACTGAACTACTTGCAGTTATGGGAACTTGCCAAGATCCCAGTGAGTGCCTTTGATTCCCTCCCTTTTCGGGAGCATTTACAGAGCGTCAGGCACTGCACTAAACACTTTAATGTTTCAATCCTTACAAAAGTCAGAATTTTTAGGTTGAATCATATGAAATTGCTGACATTTGACATGTGACCTACAAAAAAGACCATATCTGACCTACAAAAACAGCAATTCCAAGTGGTTAATCCTAATACTACAAACTCCCCCACTTTTACAGAGGAAACTAAAACACTGAGAGATCACGCACCTTAATATAAAGCTGAGTGTCTGACTCCAAAGCCCGTTCTAGAACCTACAGTGTACTTCAGGGCTAGTCCCAGTGCCCCTGGCCTGGCCAAATCTGCCTGACTAACCCCTTGCTCTTCAAGACAGTTCCTTCCTTAAGGTACTCTATGCATGTTCCTTTATCATGACAGCCCTTATCAGACTATCTTGTAACTGCTTCTTTACTTTCTGTATCCTTAATAGGACTTTGAGCTCGTGGAAGGCAAGGACCTGACTATGGTTAGTCTTTATTTTTCCGTTATCTAGAATTGTACCCGACATATTGTATATATTTAATGTTTGTTGAATGAATGAATAAAATGGATGAGTAAGGAAGAACTTGGAAAAGAAAAAAAAGTGACTGGTGGACGGCATTATGGAGAAGTCAAGAACTAGAATAAAGGTTGAAGAGATGAAAGAAGGTCCAATTGGAGATCCCTGATATGTCTTTTCTTAGGGTGGAAAGGGGCACTTGCCTCAGCAGGGGAAGATGTATGAGGGGAGTAACAAAGGAGGGGTCTCACCAGGGCAGGAGTCCTGATGGCTCAGAGCATGCAGGGTCTGGCAGAGTGTGGTACAGGGAAGGTGAAGCAGCAGCCAGCTGAGTGAATCCAGAGCAATGGTGACAGGACCAGGATTTGTCCTCCTGCACATGGCTCTCAAGGCTCCCAGGGGCCCCTCAGGAAGGGCTTCCCCAGTCTTTGACCAGTTGAGAGGGTCTCTGAAGAGGTCATGGTAAACCAGCCTGCATAAAGAAAAACAGGAGACAACATAATACTGCCCCCTCCCCCTAATCTTGAACTTCATCCTCTGATCTATGTGGCTCCGTTTTCTTGATTTAATATTCTAAATTTTAGTGAAAGGTAATAACTGAGAAGTAGAATATAGTGATTGAGAGCACGGAGTTTGGTGTCAGACAACTGAGCTCCAAGCTTGGCTTTGCTACTTGCCCAAGGTCACCTAACTCATAAAGCACTTAATCTAAGACTCAGTTTCTTCATTTGTAAAATAGGGATATCAACTTCTTGACATTTAGCACAGTACTTGATACTAAATACTTGACAAATGTTAGCTATCATCACTATCAAATATTTCCTGAGTGGTGCCGAAAGTGTATCATTTTTTGGATGGATAAAGAGAAAGGAGAGGACATGAGACATGGTTCCTGCCTGTAGAATAGCTTAGAGAAAGTCAAGAACTAAGTCATGTGGTAGTAACTACAAATAAAATACCACTTCCGGACAAGGAGTCTGGCATGGGCTAGGAGTCCTGGAAAAGCTTCATGGTGGCAGAACTTGTTCCCACACAACTATGTTCTGCTTCTCTTGTGAATGCCATCTGAACACACACCACCACCTCTATCACAATGGCTGACACAAAATGAGGGCTCAACAGACAGATGTAAACTATTATTATTATCCACTGAGCTACTGCCAGACTGGGAAGTAATCTCTCTTAACCAGGCAACTTAGATGGGTTCAGGGACCTCCTGATCTGGATGTTTTCCTCTACACCACATCAGTCTATAAGTCCTGGAAATTCTACCTGATAAAGTCCTTTAACGTTTGTCCTAAACTTTTCATCCCTACTGCCACTGCCTTAAGGCAGCCCTCTGTCATCTCCTTTCATTATTCTCTAAAATTCATTAGGGCAGGGGCCATGTCTGCCTCATTCACCGCTGTATCTCCAGTACCCAGCACAGCACCTGGTTCGTACATATACTAGTGCTCAGTACATATACACCTGAGTGAACCTGGATTACTGCAATAGCCTTCCCACTTAGTCTTCCTATCTCCAGGCTGCCCCTTCCAACACATTCTCCACACGTGGTCCACCCTGGACTAATCTAACAGGTATGATGTTATCACTCTCCTCCCCAAATTGAAGATGTGTCTCCCCTGCCTTTAGGATAACATCTAAACTCCTTTTCATGTTCTGTAAGACCTTTTACTATCAGGTACCTCTTTATCTGTTTGACCTCAGAGAGCTTTTCCACCTCCCATGAACAAGTATGCCTTCCACACCTCCCTAATTTTGCATAAGCTGTTCCCTCTGCCCATAGGACAAGTCTCTCAGTAGCTTACAGCTGGTGTTGATGCAAGTTTGGAATTCACGTCTGGATTAAGCATCGCTAGATTTTGAATAACTCAAAAGGCAGAAGATGTTTATTCTTACCCTTCAGTTCAGCCTCTCGTGCTAACCTGTACTGTCGGCCTTTTATTACTCTCTATTTTTCTCTCAACTTCTACGGTCTCCGCTTCGAATTCTCCAGATACCACTCATCATTCCTCTTACTAATTCTCGCCTCCTGAAAGATCCATATCCATTCATTCTACGAATATTTAAGTAGTTGCTAATACATACGAGGTTCTGTGCCTACTGCTGTAAGGGAAGTTGTTTAGCAACAGAGGTCCCCCATCTAATTAAATCTCTTCCAGTTCGTACTTACCGGCTGTTGACATGTGAGTCAAAACCTTCACGAAACTCTTCCTCGCTCACTTCACAGCCCAGGATGTGGACTTGCTCTCCACTGAGGCAGAGATGAGGGGGAGTGTCAGAGCGGAGCCCAGGCTCCCTTCCCGGGGAGGACAAGGAGACGCTGCAGGATACTCACCAGGCTGCAGACTTCTTGATAAGCGCCTTCAAGAGACTGCGCCCCTCCCACTCCACGGAGTCTGGGGAGAGCGAGCGAGGGATGAACAGCGTGAGAACACTGATGTTTCCGCCTTCACGAACCTGTCGCGACCTCCACCCCTGGCCTGTGACCCATGGCCCTTCCTCTCCACTTGCGCTCCCTCAGCCCGGCTCCGAAGCCCCTGTGCCCGTGGCTCTCACCCCGCAGCAAAACCAGGCCGCCAAGAGCCAACAGCGACTCCAACATCTCCAACTCGCGCTCTGCCCCTCTTCGGACGCTCTCTGATGGCGTCACGGACAGCTGCCCCGCCCCCTCCAGGTGAAAGGGGCGGGGCATCCATGATTCCTCCCACCGCTAAGACCTGCCGGAGTCTGGAATGAGAGGTGATTATGTGCAATATCCCAGGGGTGTTCAAGCGGAGGGGCCCCTCCTGAGCCCTGGCGCACACACGTAGGGACGACGTCCCTCTCTGCATTTTTACCCCGACTAGGCGGGAAGAGCCGTTGGGGCAGTTGTCGGCGGGAGGGGGAGGAAGCCGCTCGAGCCCGTCCGACGGGTCCGAGCCTTGGGCGGGGTGGCAAGTGATGTCACCCCGCCTCGCCCATGCCGTTCAAGGCGGGGTCTGCGTCGCCCCTGGCCCCGCCCCACTGCCACCTTCCGCGCGTGCGCGGTACTGCGGCCTTGTTGGGGGTACAGTCCACTTTCCTTGTCCCCGCCCCCATAGGCCGAGCAGGGGGAACATTAGTCTGGGTGAAGCGAATACACGTCACCACCGGAAGTAGTGTCAGAGGGGAAGAGGAGGGGGGAAGAAAGGAGGAGGGAGCTCTTTGGGCGGTAAAATGGCGTCTGTCAGAGTGGGAAATCCAGCTGTAGAGGCTGCAGCCCCGCTCCCCAGCGGCTAAGGCACCCCCGACCTCGGGGAGGGGGAGGCCGCTCCTGTCCAGCCGTCCGCGTCCTTCGGCTCCCCCTCCCCCTCCTTCCCCGCTGTTTCGCTCAGCGGGCCTGTTCATCGCCTCCGAGGCCCTTCGCGCGCCGCTGCCCCCGCCCGCCCCTTTCCCGCGGGCAGCCCCCCAGCGCGCCTGCGCAGCGGGCCACCCTCCGCTTCCCCCTTCCCCTCCCCCTTCCTTCTCCCTCCCTCCCTTCTCCCTAGCCCCCTCCCCCACTACCCCCTCCCCCAATTCTCCATCCCCTTCTCGCTTGGTCTCGGAGGACCCCATCCTAGCCCGACCTGTCTCGGCCCGCAGCCTCCGCGAAGCCGTCGGTGCCACTCCCCGCCCATGTGGGCCCCCGCGGGCTGCCCACGCCTGTCCCCCAGCTCCCGGTTCTGCTGGGCTTTCCCCTCGCCCGGGGTGGCTTTCTGAGCTGCCCGCTCCGTGCCCCTCTCTGCAGCCTCTCTTGCCACTCGGGGCCCCCATTCCCCCTCCCGGCGGCGGGGGGCTGCCCCCGGGGGGCTGGCGGAGCTGGGCCGCGGGGGCCCCGGGGCCGGCGGTGCCGGGGTCATCGGGATGATGCGGACGCAGTGTCTGCTGGGGCTGCGCACGTTCGTGGCCTTCGCCGCCAAGCTCTGGAGCTTCTTCATTTACCTTTTGCGGAGGCAGATCCGCACGGTGAGCCTGGGTGGGCGCTTGTGGTGGTGGGGACCTCTGCGAGCGGTGCTCACGGGTTTTCGGAAAGTGTCGGGCCCCTGTTTGGGCCTAGGAACGGAGTCCTGCCGGCAGCTTCTCCTATTAGAGAATTAGGGCACGGTTAGCTGGACATGGGGTGGAAAAAGACCCTTGTAGTAGAACCGAGATGGGGGTGGCTAGCCGGGGACAGGATTTGGCAACTCTTGGGGGCTAAGGTGGTGGGTGGGGCGCTCTGTAAGAAAGCTAGAGTTGTTGCTAAAGAAACCGAGAGGCGGGGAACACCTGTTTGATGGCAGTAAATCTGTTGATGTGGGTTTATGAAAGACCCTCCTGGTATTCGGAACCTCCGTGTGTGTTTGGTCTTATAACAAGGGAGAGACCGGCTTATGTGTCAAGGGTGGGGGCGGGTGGGAGGGCATATGTGGCAAACAAGGATGGGAACTTGGGAAAAGCTCTGTGAAGGAGAAACCCCTGCGGTTGGCATTAAGGGAACTACTCCAAAAAATCCCTGAAAACTTATTTCATAGTGTTAGTATCTGGATTTATTGAGACCCCGGACTAAAAACGATGCATTTATGATATGGGCTGCTTTAGTTGTGGAAGGGAGCACATTAAAGTTTGGATGTCCCCATGAGAAGACGGTGCTTGTCATTGTAGGGCTTGGATCTGAGGGCACGCTTGTTTCTCCAGGAGACCCTAGCATTGTGAAGGATACTATGGGGAGTGGAGACTGTGTGGTTGTACCCAAATATCTGCGGGTTCCTTCCCTCATGGCTTTTCTCCAAGGTCAAAGCTCCTTAGGCTAACATCATTTAACAAATGTGCTTTTATGTTCTCATCCCCACTGGGGAGAATACTCCAAAGGAGTTTGGGGAGAATTCAGTGAGTTGGGGTGCAGAGGTTCTGTGGTCTGTAGTCTTTGACATACCTCAGTAAAACTTGAAAGAATAAAACCAGGTCGGGGCTGCCTAGGTCATGGAATTTCCAGAAAGCCCTGGGTGGTAGTGGTGGTTGACTTGTTGATTTGGAGGAATGGGCTTGGACTTGGATTCAGTCTCTCCTTTACCAGTCTGCTCCTTCCACTTCCTGATTTAGGGTGAGGATTATTCTGGGTGGTCATTATTGTGGGCAGGGCTATTTCCCTAAGACAGGAGTTAGGAGCCAAGAAGAATTGGGGGTCAGAGGTGCTGAGATGTGTGTGGGGTTAGCTCCTGGGGTTTTCTTTACATGTTAGCTGCCACCCTCTCTGCCTGGTCTAGCTCCGAGCATCCCCTCTTCTCCCCCTAACACGTTTTCTATTCTGGATGCAGGGACTAGTGCTCCAGTCCATCCAGAGGCTAGTTACTTGCAAAATTGCTCTCCTCTGGGCAGCACTAGACCCCACAGCCTTTTGTCTTCCCTTCCCTTCCAATCTGGTTTCTCCTCCCACCCCCTTTCTGGCAGTTGCTTGGAGCATTCCCTACATGCCCAGCATGTGCAACCCGAGATAGCAGGGCAGGACACCTGAGCTGTTGCAGCTCTCATCATGGCCCAGGGAGAAAAGAAGGGCAGATGCCTTGGGATTCGGGGGAGAGGGCCGTTTGGTTTGCAAGGAGTCTGGTTTAGGTGAGGCTTGGGGTCTAGGGATGGACTGAAGAGCCTTTGTCTGTGCCTTAGATGAGCAGAGGAATGAATTGTCATCTTTTGCATGGGGGAGGTCCGAGTGTTAGAAATAGGAGCCTCTAGAGAAGGCTTGGAGAAACTGGAAGGCTGAGGTGGTGACGTCCTTGTCCCTTTCTTACCTCTCACTCAGCCCTTACTTCAATCTGGCCTTCTTGATACCCTATCAATCTGCCTGGTGGGCGGGGCTTTCCAGTGTTCTCTGCCTTGCCCTGGGTTCCAGGATAAGGAGGCTGTTCAGAGGGCTGAGGTTCTCTGCAACTTGTGACTTGGCTAGTAGAGACAGAAATGGACAGGTGGCTGGTTAAAATAGGCCTGGTGGCCCCCAGCCAAAGGAACTTAGCTGACTTGACAACCCCTGGATTCCCTCATCCTCTATTCCCCTTAGGGAGCCAAGGACCTCCCCTCCTGACTCCTACTCCTTGTCCACTAAGGAATCTGAGGCTCTCAGTTCCCAAGGGGAAGTGATGGGAGTTGGCACAAAGGATCCTTGGGGTGGAAGTGGGGAGGGCCATACACTTCTTTGTTCAGGGTAGCAGGACAATTAATACTATGGTTAAGAGGGAAGTTCTTGGGTCGTACTGCATGGGTCCAATCCTGGCTCCACCATCCTCCATCAATTCTAATGTTAACTGACCATCTCTGCTACAGTGTTCTAAGAATACAGCCATGATGGAGACAAAATCCATGTTCTCATGGAATTTTTATTCTAAAGTGTGGGGGGGGGGGAACAAACAACTAAATAAGGTAATTCCTAGCTCTGAGGCCTTAGGCAAGGTATTTAATCTCTCCAAGTCTTGGTTTCTTCATTCTTTTTTTGTTTTTAAAGATTTTATTTTTCCTTTTTCTCCCCAAAGCCCCCCAGTACACAGTGGTATATTTTTAGTTGTGGGTTCTTCTAGCTGTGGCATGTGGGATGCCGCCTCAGCATGGCTGGATGAGTGGTGCCATGTCTGCACCCAGGATCTGAACCGGCAAAACCCTGGGCCCCCGAAGCAGAGCGCACGAACTTAACCACTCGGCCACGGGGCCGGCCCCTCTTCATTCTTAAAACAAATATTATTATTATTATTAGTGTTGGGGTTATTTTGAGGATTAAATGAAATAATCTTAAATCACTTACATGGTGCCGGGCATATGGTAAACGTTCAATACGTGCTACCTATTATTGTTACTGGGGAAGATTTCCTTGTCAAGAGTTCTAATCCTCTCTTGTTACTCTTAGGTAATTCAGTACCAAACTGTTCGATATGATATCCTTCCCTTATCTCCTGTGTCCCGGAATCGGCTAGGTGAGTATGCTGGCTGGGAAGACTGCTTTAAGGTAGGGTAATAGAGTTCCAAGTGTGGGCTAGAGGTTGGTTGGTATTATCCTTTCCCGTTGTGGTTCAGGCCAGGTGAAGAGGAAGATCCTTGTGCTGGATCTGGATGAGACACTTATTCACTCCCATCATGATGGGGTCCTGAGGCCCACAGTCCGGCCTGGAACGCCTCCTGACTTCATCCTCAAGGTGTGTGGGTATGGGAAGTGATGGAATGATTATTCTGCTCAGACCTGGACTCCCTTTTCCAGTCCCAGAGAGTCTTGTCCCTGTCCCCATCCCCCGGCACTAGCATGAGCCTAAAGAGGTGGGGGGGGGGAGTGTCTTTTGGGGGAGGTGCCTGTGTTGTGGTGCTCAGGACTTGTTCCAGCCCGTCCCTGTTCCTCTACAGGTGGTAATAGACAAACATCCAGTCCGGTTTTTTGTACATAAGAGGCCCCATGTGGATTTCTTCTTAGAAGTGGTGAGTTTGCGGAAGCTAAAGGGAGCTCTGTGATGAAGGAATGGTTTTAGGACTCTGGGAATTTAGAGGATTTGGAGGAAGAAAGGGGTGAGGAGAAATGAGTAAAGGCAGTTTTGGAGAGGGGAGGTTGTGGGATGATTAGAGAACGGTTTTTAATAGTTTGGGTTCATTTGTTGTGTTGATGTAATTCTTTTCTTCCACAAGCTTCCTGCCTTTTTGTTCTCGCATCTCTGAATCTTAAGGGTGTATGGTACCTAAGATTCTGAGTTTGGGGGCGTTCAGAATTTTGTGTCCCCAGAGACATTTGATGTTGCTGAGAGGCCTAAAGGACTAGACTGGAGTCCTAGTGAAAGGAAACTGTATGTCTAAATGAATGATCACCTCTTCTGACACCTCTCTCCTGTGATCCATTTCAGGTGAGCCAGTGGTATGAGCTGGTGGTGTTCACAGCAAGCATGGAGATTTATGGCTCTGCTGTGGCAGATAAACTGGACAATAGCAGAAGCATTCTCAAGAGGAGATACTACAGACAGGTAAGGGGCTCGAATCCTGGTCTAAGAGTAAGGCTTGGGAGGCAGGCCACCAGGGTGGGATCCAAGTTTGAGGCAATTGCCCTGGAATGAGACCTTCTGGGGGTGAGGGGGAGGTGTACTGTATGATCCCTTTTGTGGGAGTTGGCTGCCCATGGGCGTTGTTGGGATTGGGGGAGCAATCAGAAAGGGCAAGTCTCTTTCTGATGCCCAGCTCACCCTGCCTTCCAGCACTGCACTTTGGAATTGGGCAGCTACATCAAGGACCTCTCTGTGGTCCACAGTGACCTCTCCAGCATTGTGATCCTAGATAACTCTCCAGGGGCTTACAGGAGCCATCCAGGTATGGGGGAAGGTGGTGAGTCTGGCAGGACCAGAAAATGATTCTGAGGAGGTATTTGAATGCATAGAGCTGGGATTCCCTGGTTTACTGTAGGTCAGGATGTAAGTTATTTCTCTGTTAAATAAGACTCTTCCCACCCCCCTGATGTCCATTTCCTACATCAGTTTTCTTACAACAAACTTGCTTCCAGTGAGACACAATGGCAATAAGTTTTGCTAGAAGCCTCACACTAGTATAAGATATGGTGATTTTGGAGGTTAAATCAGGAAAGTTTACTTAGGTTATTGAGTTTGGGTGGGGGGTGGGGGTGTGATGAGGTATGTATTTTAAAGTAATGATCCCTATCCCCAAATAAAATAAAAAATACCCTGTCTGTCTTGAATCCTTTGTTTCTTCTCATGTGTATTTTCACCCAACCTAGACAATGCCATCCCCATCAAATCCTGGTTCAGTGACCCCAGTGACACCGCCCTTCTCAACCTGCTTCCGATGCTGGATGCCCTCAGGTAAGGGAAGCTAGACATTTAGATTTCGGAAGAAAGGAGGAGGTGGGAGATCCCAAGAGGGAATAAAAGTTTGTCCTGTTTTACTTACTTATCTCTCTTCCCTTAAAAACTTAGCATTTGAACCCAGGTCTTCTTACACTAAAGCTTATCACTTTTAGCCACTGAATTTTGGGCAAACTGAACCTCAGTCTCATGTGAAAATGATGCTTTCTGCCCCACGTCTCCAATGAGGCTGCCTTACACTAGTGTTGTGAGGATGTCAACTATAAGGACTCTACCAATGCAAGTTATTGTCATCCCAGGTTCACCGCTGATGTTCGTTCTGTGCTGAGCCGAAACCTTCACCAACATAGGCTCTGGTGACAGCTGCTCCCCCTCCACCTGAGTTGGGGTGGGGGGGAAAGGGAGGGTGAGCCCTCGGGATGCCGTCTCATGCCCTGTCCAATGGTGAGGACTGCCTGGGCAAGGTCTGCCCCTCCCACCCCTCTCTGCCCTGGGAGCCCTGCACTCCCTATGGAGTTTGGATGGACACATGGGCCAGACTCTGAAGCAGCCTCACTCTAACTTCGTGTTCGCACTCCCTGGAAACCCCAGACTGGGAACATAAGCGGAGGCCTAGGAGAGCCGAAACAGTGTCTGTGGTGGAGAGACAGGACTGGCCAGAATGAGAGACAGACATTCGGTAATCCAGGAGGCTCAAAGAGAAGCCAAGCCAGCTTTGTTGTGATTTGATTTTTTAAAAACTCTTGTACAAAAGTGATCTAATTCTTCACTCCAAGGGCTGGGTTGTGGGTGGGAAACTGGGATTTTGGGCCACTGAATTTTCCCCAAACTTGTTCCCCCCTTACTTTCCCTCTATTTTCCCTTCTTCCTAGATTCCCTCAGATCTGTAACCAGCTTTCTCTTTTTTTCTTTCCTCTCTTTTAAACCATGCATTATAACTTTGAAACCAAAGCTGCCCTAGGTCCTTCTCTGGGGTTTTGGGAAACGAGGGGAGGAGTCTTTGTTCACATCCACCCTGTCCCGTAGGCAGAGGGGAAAGAGATTGCTGTTGGGCCCAAGAGGGGTAGGAGAAAAGGTGGTGCTGGCTTTGCGGGGATGGAAGAGTTAACATCGATATCGGTGCTTTGGCGACATCGGTGCTTTGGCGGGAAAGGTCTTAGTGACAAGACAGGATGGGTGGCCTGGCGGGGAGTGAAGGGACAGCTGTGTGTCCTGAGGGAACTTGAGCTTTAGAGCAGTAGGACACAGAGGCGTGAAAAGAGGAGAAACCTGGTCGCCAGAAATGGCATGTAGCTGGAGCGAGGCCGGGCTTCGCCTGGGGGACTGACGTGGGCCAGCCAAGTGGGCACTGCCCCCAGGCGGCGAGCGCCCAGTCCCTCCGCTCTCCCTGCTCCTGCCCCGCCGGCTCCACCCACCAGCGCCCTCCTCCCGAAGCCGGCTCTTCTTCCTCGCACCCGCCACGTGACGCTCCGCCCTTCTCTGAGATCACATGATTTGTTACAAATATTGAAGTGTTCTTCCGCGCTGACGTAGTCCCTACATTTCGGACCTCCTCTCCGGTCCCTATTGGTCCGCTCGTTCTTGGGCCCTAAGCGTTCTGTGCGTCTCTCCTAACATATATTTCGTTTCTGTCCTCCTTAATTTCCGGAGACCATCTCCTCTACTTGGGTACTACTTTGTTTTGGTGTCAACGGCCGCCTTCAGCGTACCAACACGTTTCGTGAATAGCTATCCTTGTAATTATCTCTGCTCTTTTTTTCCGAAAAGAACTTTTGGAGAACCTGGCCTCAGATTATGATTACCACCTCTTAGGCTGTTTCCTCCCCGACTTCGTGGGGGGAAGGTCGGGAGATGGGTTTTCAGTTACTTTCGACGACAGCAAAAACCGACTACCTTTGCTACGTCGCCTGCGTAGCCCGCAAGTTGATTCCAAAGCGATTACGCTGATGGCGTGAGGGGGGCGGTCAATAGGTGGTGCTACGCTATCGCCGTTAGGGCCGCTGCGCTGGTGGCGTAACATAGCAGGCAGGGCGGCACCTGATGGTCGGGGGCGGGGTTGGTGAATAGGGAAGTGGCGCAAGTCCCGGTATCGCTCCGCGGAATCCGCCCGCGCGTCGCTGCCGCTGTCGCCGCCGCCCCCTGTCCCGGCCCCCCCGGGTTCCCTCAGCCCAGCCCGGTTCAGCCCGGTTCCCGGGAGGATGAAGTTCGTGTATAAAGAGGAGCATCCGTTCGAGAAGCGCCGCTCTGAGGGCGAGAAGATCCGAAAGAAATACCCAGACCGGGTCCCGGTGAGGACAGTAGCCAGGGCCGAGGGCGCGGGGCGCTGGCGCTGACGCCACAGCCACAGCCTGGGCTTGGGTCCGCGACGGGCAGCGCGGGCATCAGGCTGACGGCTGTTTCGGGGTTGGGAACGAGCCCGAAACTGCTGTCTCTGGGACTACAGGTGAAAGGAGTAGGGTAGCAGTAGAGCTGGGGGCGAGGGGATGTAGGTGGAGAGAGCAACCTTGTGGGAGGCTTTAAGGAGTTTGACAGGCTGAGCTTCACATGGTCATTGCCCCTACTTAGCTGGGTCTTTGAGATTGAAGCTCTAGTGGGCCCAGACTCGTCATCCTCATCTGATTAAGATAGTTGTTTATTATGACGCCCTCTTCAGGGATCCTGGATGTTTAGGTGAGTTCCAGTCAGTGAGGTGAGGCTCTACTCAGGGCTGCGCCGCGTGTTCACAGACAAAGAGAAATGAGTCTAGGGTAGGTTAGGGTGTTGGGAATGTTGTTGCTTGAGTTCTTGACGGGTGGAGCTGTGGGGCTGTATACCTCGTGTTTCCTAATTTGTCTCTTCTCTTTATCAGGTGATAGTAGAAAAGGCTCCCAAAGCTCGGATAGGGGACCTGGACAAAAAGAAATACCTGGTGCCTTCTGATCTCACAGGTGGGAACCTGACCCAATACTCAGGTTTGCTTCCTGTGGGTGGGAGCGCAGTCTCTGTGGGAGGAAGCTCCATATATAGCAGCTGTTCTTTGAGGGCATTTGTGATCTCTGTAACTTTGTATCTTTGTCAGTTGGTCAGTTCTACTTCTTGATCCGGAAGCGAATTCATCTCCGAGCTGAGGATGCCTTGTTCTTCTTTGTTAACAATGTCATTCCACCCACCAGTGCCACGATGGGTCAGCTATACCAGGTATGGTGGTTGGGAAGTAGTGGAGGCTTTGGAGAGGAGTTAGAAGATCTTGAGGGGAAGAAAGTTTTAGGTCAGCAATTTTTGGATTAGCTGTTTTGCTTATTAGCTCTCAATTTTATCTTTGGCCTTAAAACTTCCAGATAGTCCTGGGGTGTGGGTTCGGACAGGGCAGTGGGAGAGAAGGGAGAGAATAGTGAGCTGGAGCACCTGTTCTGATCTGGACTCTTCCCAGTCCCTTTCCCATTCCAAGGCGGCAGAGAACAGGTTGAGATCTTTTTGCCCAGGACTCCTGCTAGAGATAATACTGGTCGCCCCTAGGGTCTGGAGCGAGGGAAAGAGTCAAGGCACTGGTTTTTGGAGTCTTCAAAAAGAGTGGTTTTGAAGAATGTGTCTGGGCGGTGGGTGGTTCAAGTAAAGCTGAGCTGCCTGAGCACCATAATTTTCTACTTTTACCCCAGGAACACCATGAAGAAGACTTCTTTCTATACATTGCCTACAGTGATGAAAGTGTCTACGGTCTGTGAAGCTGCTGCCCCTGAGCTGGGGGGTCCCATTCTACAAAGAGAGAGGTGGCCTCCCTTCCTTGAACTACTTTTCCTCCTCCAGGCTCAAACACCACCTCCCTTCCTCAGGACCTGCACTTCCTAATGTTTGAGGCTCTCCTCCAGCCCGTCTTAGCAGGAGGGTTGATGGGGGAGATGGCCTCTAGTACCTCTCCTTTCTCCTTTCTTCCCCTTTCTCTACCACCTTTTCCACTCTGCTTTAAACTTCTTGATTGTCAATCTCTATCACATCCAGTGATTGTTTTGGTTTCTGTTCCCTTGCTAACTGCCCAAGGGGCTCAGAACCCCAACAATCCCTTCCTTTCACTACCTTCTTTTTTGTGGGTAGATGGAAGGGACTGAATTGTGGGGGAAGGTAGGAGGCACATCAATAAAGAGGAAACCACCAAGCTGAACTGGATTTTGCTTTGTGTTGCTCCCCTCCCCTTTTGTTTTTTAGTTCTCAGTGGTGGGGAAAGAGATTGGAGGGATGGTCATAATTTTGATTTATTCTGTTGATGATGGTCTTTTTTTGTGTATAAATAGGGTGCTTTTGTTGTGATGGATGGAATACTCTTGAGTATTCTTTCATGAAACTTCAGTTTTACATACGTGTGTATTGGGTCTTGGTAAAAAAAAAAGTTTTTTACTGTGGGTTTGTGTGGTGAAAGTACCTGCTTTAGATAAACACATCCAAGTTTTTAATAACCTTTTGGATTAAGGCAGAGATTTTCGTGTGTGGGAGCTGGTAAAAGGACTCTGTCCTCAGTCGAATGTCACTTGGCCAGACTTTGTGCCGGCCTGTGGGATCTAGTGGAGTGGAATCTAAGGGAGGGAGGGGACTGGGAGGAGGTGAGCCATCACCACCAGGAGAACTTCATTTCCCAGCAACCGCTTCTCCTTCTGGCCGGAAGTGGGGCGGTCGCCTGAGGAAGAAAGAAACTGCAGAACGAGGCAGTATGGTGGCCGAGAGTTTTAATCCCTTCTTCCCCTTCTTTCTTAGTTCCGCCCAGCCTACATTTCCCAGGAGTCTCCGCGCGTTCTTCCGCTCTACCCTCTGCTCCCAATCTCCCCGCCACTCCCCGGGGGAGGGGAGCGGTTTAGTGCGCCTGCGCGAATCCCTGGCTTGCTGGGAACTGAAGTTCCAGGGACTTATGCAGTCCCCTTTCCGCTGCCCCCGGACGGACTACAAGCCCCTTGATGCACTGCGCGTCGGCGCCCGCGAAGGGGGGGGGGGGGAAGAGGAGGGAGGGAGGAGGGAGGAGGAGGAGGGAGCAGGCGGCCGGCGGCGCGGGGGGAGGGGGCCCGGTCCGGGAGTGCGGGAGGCAGTGGTAGAGGGAGGTGGCGGCAGCGGCTAGCGGACTCGAGTCACAACCGGGCCGAGGGAGACACCTCTGTGGAGCGAGGCAGTAGGAGCGCCGAGCACCGGAGGCGGCACCGGGATTCCCGGCTCAGGGGAGGGGGGTGCCGGACCGGGAGGAGGGGAGGGGGCGATGCTGGAAGCCATGGCGGAGCCCAGTCCCGAAGGTGAGCTCTCGACCAACACGGAGCGCTGAGCCAGCGGGAGGCGGGCGAGGAATCAATTGGCAAACTTGGAGGTCGAGCCCCGGAGCCCGGCGAGGGAACACGGGGAGGGGGTCGAGGCCTGCCCCTGGAGGTGGGAGAGCGATGAGTTGAGAGACCTTGGAGAAAGAGGAGTGGGAGACCGGGCTGGGGTAGTTGGAGATCAGACAGTGTGTGTTGGGGCGGGGGGGACTGGGAACTGGAAATCTGGAGCTTCGGGGGTTAGGGGCCGAAAGGGCCTCCGGCAGGTTGGGGCCCTGAACCTGTGAGGTTGGAAGAATCGGGGGCTGGGGAGTTGTTGAGGAGGGAGGATGTAGAAGAGGAGTGAGTGAGGAGCCCGGTAGTTCGCCGAGGTGGGGGAGTTTGTGGCGGCGGTGCCGGAGCTCCCGGTAGTTGCCGCCGGAGATAGCCCGGTGATTGTTGGAGGGGTGGGCAGATAGTTGTGGGGAGACGAGGGGGTCTGGGTATTGTCTGCGGTAGAGGGACTTGTACCGGGGGTAGTTGTTGGGAGAGAGAGCGGGGAAGCGAGGAGAGCTGGGTAGTTGTAGGGGCGGTGGGGCGGGGTGGGGTGGGGGGGTTAAGACCGGCGAGTTGCGGCGGGGGGGGGGGGGGAGGTTTGGTCGGCGAGGGTTAGAGCCTAGGAGTTGCGGAGGGTGAGGGAGGCAGCGGCGGCAGCAGCGGCGGTTGCTGTGGAGGGAGAGAGTAGCTGGTTGGGGGGGGGGGAGAGTTTAGGGGTCCGTAGCCTGGTGACTTGGTGGTGGGTACGGGGGCGGAGGGGGGGCGGCGTCCGGAGAGAGCTCGGAACAGGGCCCGGGGGCCCGGCGGGGAGCCCGAGGAGCTTGAGACGGGGAGGGGCCAAAGCCCCGGATGGGGGCGGAGGGACGGCGAAATTGTGGGGAGCGCGGTATGGGGGGGCAGGTGGGGCTGCGTCCGGGTTAGAGCTCTCTGGTCTGTCCCGGACGCGAAGTGGCGTTGGCTGTGTGTGCCTGTGTGTGTTTAGGTGGGGGTGAGGGGCGCGCCGGGCCTCGTGCTCCAGTAGAAGGGGCCGGAGGGCGGGGAGCGGTTCAGCGTGGTCATCCTGGACCCTGAGGGCTGGCGGGCGGCGTGCGCGGTCTCGGAGGACCCGGGGCGGTAGAGCGCGGCCGCGTAGGAACTCGGGGCTCTGGGCGCGTGTGAAGGACAGGGGCAGGAGGCAGCCCGGGCTCGGTCCGGGGAGCGGTATGGCGGGGTGGGGCGCAAGATCCGAGTAGTCTGGAGTCTAAAGAAACCGTGAGTTGTGGGGGGGGCGGGGCGCCAGGCTCCGGTGGGGGGAAGGGGAGCGCTATAGCGAGGCCTGAGAGGGCGCCGCGCCCAGGCTCCGCCCCTCGCGGGGCGGAAGGGGGAGCAGGGGCGGGTCCAGCACAGCTCGGGGCCTGCTGGCCTGGCTGAGGTACCTGGGAGAGGAGGGGGTTCACTTGGGACCGCCAAGGTTTAGAGGTGGGGTTTTACAGACTCTTTCCTAGTGCCTTGACTCAGCTTTTATTGCTTTCACAGATCCACCTCCGACCCTTAAGCCAGAGACTCAGGTGAGGTTTCCCTTACCCTTGTAGCCTAGTGTTGCTGCCAGACCCCCTCCCCCTCTTCTCCCTCTCTTTGCTTCCTACCTTTTCCCGGTTCCTCACTCCAGGGACTATGCCTTTGGGAATGCCCCCTTACACTCCATGTGATACATGTTTCCTTCCTTTCAGCCACCAGAGAAACGGCGGAGAACAATTGAGGATTTCAATAAATTCTGCAGTTTTGTCTTGGCCTATGCCGGTTACATCCCCCCTAGCAAAGAGGTAGGGCCAGAAGGACAAGTGACTTAAAGGTGGTGTCCTAAGACTATAGAGTGGCTGTCGAGCAAAGGGGACTGTATTCCTTTAGAGGAGAAGCCTACCAGACGTTATATTTAAGACTAAGAAAATTGGAAATTCTGGTGGGAAAACTAGTATCTGGGGTGGGGATGGGATTAGTAAAGATAGTGGCTTGAGCAGCAGTTAATTGCTTTGGGGTACTGTATTAACAGGAAGATGCTTTTGGATAAATTTTAGGAAGCTGAAAATGGTAACAAATGAGGCTGTATAGAAACAGAACTGAAGAAATATGGCTCTGGTCTGGGGGATGAAATGCTGCGAAGGCAGTGGGCATTGGGGAGATGGCTAGAATTTGAAGGCAGACGTAACATGGAAATGTTCAAGAGGAGATGCTGATGGGAATTGGGATGAGGATAAGTTTTCTGAGTACTGTGAGATTTTGTGGTTTTGACAGAATATTTTGGGGTAGATGCAGTTTGTTTTTTAAGCTGTGTTTCTAGGGGGGCTGAGATGACACTGGGCTGTCTGCTGACCCTGGTCTGTTCCCCCTTTTAAGGAAAGTGACTGGCCAGCTTCTGGCTCCAGCTCTCCATTACGAGGTGAGAGTGCAGCAGACAGTGATGGCTGGGACTCGGCCCCCTCAGATCTCCGAACCATCCAAACCTTTGTTAAGAAAGCAAAGTCATCCAAGAGAAGGGCGGCTCAAGCAGGTCCCACCCAGCCAGGACCCCCAAGGTCCACTTTCTCTCGTCTGCAGGCCCCTGACAGTGCCACCCTGCTTGAGAAGATGAAGCTCAAGGACTCTCTCTTTGATCTAGATGGGCCCAAAATGGCATCTCCACTGTCCCCCACATCCCTGACACATGCCTCCCGGCCCCCTGCTCCTCTCACCCCAGTGCCCCTTTCCCAGGGGGACCTCTCCCAGCCTCCTCGAAAGAAGGACCGAAAGAACCGAAAATTGGGGCCAGGAGGGGGGGCTGGCTTTGGGGTGCTTCGGAGGCCTCGGCCAGCTCCTGGGGATGGGGAAAAGAGGTCTCGAATCAAGAAGAGCAAGAAGCGGAAGTTGAAAAAAGCAGAGCGGGGGGATAGACTCCCACCTCCTGGTCCTCCCCGGGCACCTCCCAGTGATACAGACTCTGAAGAGGAGGAGGAGGAAGAGGAGGAGGAGGAGGAGGAAGAGATGGCAGCAATGGTAGGGGGTGAAGCCCCAGCCCCTGTGCTGCCAACACCCCCTGAGGCTCCTAGGCCCCCTGCCACAGTGCACCCTGAAGGAGCCCCTCCCACTGACAGTGAAAGCAAGGAGGTGGGCAGCACTGAAACAAGCCAAGATGGAGATGCCAGCTCCAGTGAAGGCGAGATGCGGGTCATGGATGAGGACATCATGGTAGAATCAGGTGAGAAGTTTGGGGCCGCCCAGGGGCAGCTGGGAGGATGGGTTTAGGGGTGTTGTGGATCCAAGAGCTCAGGTAGAACACCAAACCTTCTTTTCCCCAGGTGATGACTCATGGGATCTGATCACGTGTTACTGCCGAAAGCCCTTTGCAGGGCGGCCCATGATTGAGTGCAGCTTGTGTGGGACGTGGATCCACCTCTCCTGTGCTAAGATTAAGAAGACCAATGTCCCTGACTTCTTTTACTGCCAGAAATGCAAAGAACTGCGGCCAGAGGCCAGGCGGTTAGGGGGGCCTCCCAAATCTGGAGAGCCCTGACACCGCCATCTCTAGGCTGGAACTTCCAAATGACATGACTTGGGAACTGAGCCTCAGGGTCCTCAAGCCTATCCCCTGGAGCTTGGATATTGTCCCACTTCAAGGCAGGAATTCCTAAGGGAGACTGGTTTGGAAATGAGTGTCTCACGTTCCTACCCTACCCTTCCTTGCCGCCTTGTGGACTTGAACTCGGACCCATTACATTTGGGGGTGGGAAGCTGTCTGGGTCCCTAGACACTTAATTTCTGTCCCTTGGACCTGCCACCTCTCACTTTCTGGGCCAGGGTTGGAATTGGGATGGAATGGGACAGTTGTCTATAAAACTCTAGTGTAAATATAGCACTCCCGTCCCTCATCTTTTCTTCTCACTCCCCATTTATTCTATACCGGTTGTATTTTTAATTTTGGACTTCCCCTTTTGGGCATGGCAGCTCAGAGGCGGAGTACCAACCAGAGCCTGGCCAAGGCAGGAAGGAAAACAGGTGACGATTCTCTCACTCACCTCTTTTGTTTTTAATAATATTGGCCAGCTGTTTGTACAGACAGCCTGCGTGTTGTAAATAAAGCAGAGTGGGCT
This sequence comes from Equus quagga, assembly GCF_021613505.1. Lineage (NCBI taxonomy): Eukaryota > Metazoa > Chordata > Mammalia > Perissodactyla > Equidae > Equus > Equus quagga. The sequence goes on from NC_060277.1 coordinate 66,687,614, forward strand.
CTTTTGTCTTTATAGCCCTCACTGACTGTCCTGCTTGGGAGGGAGGCTTTGGAAGAGCTGGCCGAAGACTGGCTGGAGGTGAAGCTAACCCTCTTTAAAGTCGGGTCTGAAAACAACCGGCTCTGCACCTTTCCCACTGACTGGCCTCCGTTGGTTTGGCCCCACCTCAGCTCCAGTCTAGGACCCCCACAGTCCCTACCCCTCCCCCCACACGCTCGCGGCAGCGGATCACACTTGCTGGGAGCTCCCCGCCTGAGTCGGGTAAAGCGGGGTGGAAGTCGGTTGCCTGCCCCCTGAAGACAGAGACCAGCTTAGCCACGGGACTGGGAGGACGCGGGTGGGGACATATTTGGGGGCGGGGCCGGTGCGGGCTGGGAGACCGTTGCTGAAAGCAGTGGTCACGTGGCGGGGGCGCTAGGCGGAGCCGACCTGTCACGTGACCAGGAGGAGGTCACGTGGCGGAGGGGCGTTAGGAAAGGCGCGAGGTGGGCCGGCTTAGGTCACGTGACATGGGGAGAGATGGGCGGGGCACGGGAGAACGCTCGCGACGTCGGCGGCGGTGGCGCGCGGCGACGGCTTAGCCCGAGGCTTTGGGTCGCAGCCCCTGGCTGCCCCCTTGCCCCCCCTTGCCCCCTGCCGTCTCCTCCCTCGCGCCTCTCTTGCACCGGGTCGGTCCTGTCCGCGCTCGCGTGTCGGTTTGCGGGTGTGCGCAGGCGCGGCGGGGGCGATTAGCCCGGTTGGGTGGGCGGCGGAGCCCGGGAGCGCGCGGGCGAGACCATGGCGGGCAGTGGCGCGGGGGGCGGTGGTGTCGGGGAGACGAAGGTGATTTACCACCTGGATGAAGAAGAGACTCCCTACCTGGTGAAGATCCCTGTACCTGCTGAGCGCATCACCCTCGGCGATTTCAAGAGCGTCCTGCAGCGGCCCGCGGGCGCTAAGTACTTTTTCAAGTCTATGGATCAGGATTTCGGGTGAGCGCGAGGCCTAGACTGGGACCGATGGGGGCTGTGCTGGAGAGGATTGGTCAATATTGAGGGGCACAAGTCTGCTCTGGGCCATGCTTGGATTTTGTGGGCTGTAGTGGAGTAGATTGTGCTATGCTGGTGTAGATTGGATGTCCCAGGGCGAACAAGGTTATGCTTGGACAGATTGAGGCGCACGGAGCTGTAGGAGGACAGACTGGGCTATACTAAACCAGATTAGAGAAGATTAGGCTATACTGGACTAGAGTGGGGCTCACTGGTTTGTTTTGGGATATTCTGGACTGTGCTGAGGTGGATTCATCTATCCTTTGGCAGTTTAGTACATTCTGAGCAGTCCTGTGGCGCCCAGGCTGTGTAGGATATTGTGGAATCTCCAGATGTGGATTGGGCTATACTGGGGCCACTTGGGACATTTTGGCCTGTACTACAGCATACGGGATTGGTTAGAGTGCAGTATTGGGATGTTTTAGGCTGCCCTGGAGTAGATTAGGCTATCGTGGAGAAACTTGGACCATTCTGATCTCTGCTGGGTTGTGTTGGTTGACCTTAGTTTTTGTTGGGACCTAGTTTTTATTGGACACAGTACAGGGGCAGACAGGCTGTTGGGGTCTCTCCTGGTACAGACAGCTGTATTGGGATATTCTAGTCTATATTGGTACAGACAGCTGCATGTGGAGACATTCTAGGCGGTGCTAGAATAGATTAGGCTATCCTGGGGTAGTTTGGGACATTCTGGGCTAGACTGGGACTTTAAATAATGCAGAGTAAGCCCTTTTGTGTTTATAGCATTTGTGATTGAGTCCTCTAGGTCCACAACCTCTGCTCAGGCTGGTTTAGGCTGGGATCACCTTGGTTCTAGGAGAGCTGAACAGACTGGGCTCTATGTAGAACGATTGTTGGACTTTGGGAAAGTGGTCTGTCTTGGGAGTTACCTTGGATTTACTTTATTTTATTGGGGAAGATTAGCCCTGAGCTAACATCTGCTGCCAATCCTCTTTTTTTTTTTTTGCTGAGGAAGACTGGTTCTCAGCAAACATCCATGCCCATCTTCCTCTACTTTATATGTGGGACACCTGCCACAGCATGACTTGATAAGTGGTATGTAGGTCCCCCAGGACGTGAACCGGCAAACCCTTTGCCGCCAAAGCATAACATGCAAACTTAACCGCTATGCCACCGTGCTGGCCCCTACCTTGGATTTAAATCAAGGTTCTTCTGTTTGTCAGCAGTGTAATCTTGCATAGTTAAACTTTTGTGCCTCGATCTCATCTGTGAAATGAAGATCAGAGTAAAATGTCTAGCACAGGTGCATGGCAAATGGTAATTGTCATTATCAGTATTGAGTCTGACTAGTCCATCAACCAGGTTGTGGTGATATAGTATAGAACAACTTGGCAGGCTGGACTGTGCTGAGACTGGATTATGTTGTGAAGAGTACTACTTTGTGCTGAGACAGATTGGTAGTGACTGGGCTATGTTGTCACATTGATAGCAAATGGGATTAAGTTGGCATGTATTCAGGCTCCTAGAACCATTTTAGGTTAAAGGGTTGTTCAGTCAGGATGTCCTAATTTGGGAGTGAGGATGTGTACGTATGAGAGAGTCTGTTCAGGGCAGAGAGTCTCATAGTTCATATGTTGATTCCTTTAGTCGACAAGTATTTGTTAATGCTTACCATGTGTCAGGTACTTTGCTGTGAGGCCAGCACGTGGTGTTGAACAGAATAGGCATTAGTGATTTCAGGTGGTGGTTGGGAAGAAGGGGCAAGTCCAGTCCATCACAAGGAACCCATGGGAGTGATGGTCCCCGGCGTTGGGCTTTGGGGTCTGTCAGGTGGAGCTGATTGCTTAGTGCAGAGTTTTGTGCCAGGTGAAGCACAGGGGAGTGGGAAGCAGCTTCCCCTCTCCTCGGGAGCTTTCAGCCTGGTGAGGAAGTACTATTCTTTGGTCTATTGGATGTTTTTACCTAGGCAGAGACAGCACATTTGGATTGTTCTCTGGAAGTGAGGTAGAGTAAGGAAAGCATAAGAGTGGAGACTTAGATGAGGACCAAAGCCTATTTTAGGAAGGTGTGTGAGGAACAGGGTAGAGGCTATGGGGGAGGCTGCCAGCAAGGCTCCTGAGGTTAGACAGATATACTGGGCAGCTGGGGTAACATCAGGAGATGACTTTTGAAACTGGACTGAGAGATTTGAGTCAGACTCAAGGAAATCTTTGGAGCAGCATTGATCCTCTGAGGATGAGCTGGGGAGAGAAGGAGAAATAAGGAAAAGGAATCGCTTAGTGATTTCCTAGGTGTAAAAGCAAGGTGTTTCAATGTAACAGAAGAGGACTTGGACAGGGTGAGAGAAAGTCCACGTCCTTGAGCTGGATGAAGATTGGGAGAAACTTTGAATGGGGATGGGAGTCGGGTGAGCTAGTCTAGTCTCACTGACTTTTTTTTTCTTGGAAGGAAGATTGGCCCTGAACTAACATCTGTTGCCAGTCTTCTTCTCTTGCTTGAGGAGGATTGTTGCTGAGCTGACATCTGTGCCAATCTTCCTCTATTTTGTATGTGGGACACCGCCACAGCATGCCTTGACGAGTGGTGTGTAGGTCCACGCCTACAAACCTTGGGCCGCTGAAGCAGAGTGCACGAACTTAACCAGTATGTCACTGGGCTGGCCCCAAGTCTCATTGACTTTTATCCCATCTCTTGGCAGGGTGGTGAAGGAAGAAATTTCAGATGACAATGCCCGCCTTCCCTGCTTCAACGGAAGGGTGGTGTCCTGGGTAAGGGGCTCTGGCTCTGAGGGCCCAGTCCCTGCTTTTGTTGCCAGGCTCCTCCAAGCCTCAGTCTGTTCTGTAGCTCTCCCCCCTGCTCAGTTGTTGGAGGTCCTGGCTCTTTGCTTCCGTGCCTCTCTGGAGGGCCAGCTGAAGCCCCTCAGCCTTCTTCTGAAGCCTCTACTGCTTGCTCTACAGCTTTTTTGTATTTTTCCTCAGGCTCTCTCAGACCCTGTCCCCTTTTCTAGTCCTTTCCCTTGCTTCCATCTCATACAGCCCCTTCCCCACTGAGCCATTTTTTATCACTTGCACTCTTCTAGCTAGTGTCATCAGATAACCCCCAACCTGAGATGACTCCCCCCCCGACCCATGAGCCTCGGATGGAACTGGCACCTCCACCCCCACCATTACCCCCTTTGCCACCGGAGAGGACCAGTGGCATTGGGGATTCTAGGCCTCCGTCCTTCCAGTGAGTTCTTGGATTCTTGAGCCCCGGGGGGGAGGTGAGGACGGAATCCAAGCCCCTGGGAGGGGAAGCTGACTATTTGGAGCCTTGTCCCACTGATGTGGGTTGGAAACCATCTCTGCCCATCTAGCCCTAATGTGTCCAGCAGCCGGGAAAATCTGGAGCCCGAGACGGAAACAGAGTCAGTAGTGTCTCTGAGGCGGGAGCGACCTCGCAGGAGAGACAGCAGTGAGCATGGCGGTGAGGGGGGCCGGCCCTGAGGCTGGGGAGAAGGGGTTGGGTCAGACCCCAACCTTGATGAAGGTAAGGAACATGAGGTTTGGTTCCTGAGGTTCCTGTTCATGCTTAGCTGGGGGCCACAGGCCCAGCGGCCCCTCGAGGCTGGAGCGCCACCTGGCTGGGTATGAGAGCTCCTCAACCCTCATGACCAGTGAGCTGGAAAGCACTAGCCTGGGGGACTCAGACGAGGACGACACCATGAGCAGGTATGGCTCCACACGTGTCTCCCCAGGGCACGAGCCCTCTCTCTTCCCTCCTTCTAGCCAATCTGCCTGTCCTTTCTCTTGGCCCCATGACCACCACTGCCTGCGACTGCTCCCCTTCCCAACCTCCTGACAGGTTCAGCAGCTCCACAGAGCAGAGCAGTGCCTCCCGCCTCCTCAAGCGCCACCGGCGGCGGAGGAAACAGCGGCCACCCCGCCTGGAGAGGGTGAGAGGCTTCTCATGGGACAGTGGGCCTTGGAGAAGGTAGGGGCGTGGGCCTTGGTTTAGGGCGTACAGGGCACAGACTGTGAGAATCCTAGGGCTTATCCCTGGGTTGTTGAAGGCGGTCCAGCTCCTTCCCCTTTTCCCACCACAGACCTCATCCTTCAGCAGTGTCACCGATTCCACTATGTCTCTCAACATCATCACAGTCACACTCAACATGGGTATGGAGGGAACCTGGGGCTGAGGGGCTGGGGAGGACCCGATCTCCAGGGCTCCTGGAGGTTTTGTGGCTGGAGCGTCCCTTGTCACATGGACTCCCTCCACAGAGAAGTACAATTTCCTGGGCATCTCCATTGTGGGCCAAAGCAATGAGCGGGGAGACGGTGGCATCTACATTGGCTCCATCATGAAGGGTGGGGCCGTGGCGGCTGACGGGCGCATCGAGCCTGGGGACATGCTTTTGCAGGTGTGCTGGGGTAGGGCCACCGGCGCTGACTCGGGCAGGGGCTCTCAGCCTCTCCCACCCTCCCTCTGATCCACTTCGCCTCATTTCCAGGTCAATGACATGAACTTTGAGAACATGAGCAATGATGATGCGGTGCGGGTGCTGAGGGACATCGTGCATAAGCCGGGGTAAGCCTCTGAGCTGGTCTCAGGTCCTCTGTCCTCTTGTCTTTCCTTTCCACCTTTTGTTTTATGATTTTAAAAAGTGGTGAAACATAACACGTATCTAAAAAGCGCACAAAACAAAAATGCGTAACTTGTACAGTGAATGAGTGCCCATGTCACCACCACCTAGGTCATGAAATAGGTTACTGATATCCCAGAAGTCCCCCCCCAGTGTCCCTTCCTGCTCCCACCCTCCTCGCTCCCCCCAGAGGTGATAACCACTCTCCTGACTTGTTTGTTCATCACCTTGAGGCAGAAAATGTGCTCTTCACTTGGTCGTTTTACTGTCCATGCATGTGTCCTTAACGACATGGTTTAGTTTTACCTGTTTTGGGATTTTCTCTCAATGGAACTGTACGGCCTGTTTTCTCTTGTCTCACTCAGTAATATGTTTTTAAGAGTTATCCATGTTGGTGACTCACCCACATTGTGGAGCCTTCCACCCTCACTTTCTCTGGCCCAGCCTTGTCTGTGCTCTTTTCTTCTCTCCCTCTCTCTGTCCCTCACCCCATTCTCGTTCCAGGCCTCCACCCTCCTGAGGCCTCTCCCCCTACCCCTGCTTGAGCAGCCTCCTCTTCCCCACAGCCCCATCGTGCTGACTGTGGCCAAGTGCTGGGATCCCTCTCCCCAGGCCTATTTCACTCTTCCCCGAAGTGAGTGATGCCCGGGAAGGCCTACAGCTGAGGACGGGAGAGCTGGGAGCTGGGGCTGTGTCCTGGGGAATGGGTGGAGGAGGGTCAAGGTGGAGGTGAGATGGGGTCTGAGTCAAGGAGGGACAGGGCTGGCCCTTTGGGACTGGGAAATGATCATTTTGGTGGCCTTCTCTGTTCCAGATGAGCCCATCCAGCCAATTGACCCTGCTGCTTGGGTTTCACATTCTGCTGCGCTGACAGGCACCTTCCCAGCCTATCCAGGATCCTCGTCCATGAGCACCATTACATCTGGGTCCTCTCTGCCTGATGGTGAGCCCCAGGCCTGTCTTATCCCACCCTCCCTGGAGAACTCCTCCCTACAATGGTGTGACTCTGCTACTCCTTGGAGGTGGGCCCTACCTCTGATTTCTCATTGTCTCCTCTGTCAGGCTGTGAGGGCCGGGGTCTCTCCATCCACACAGACATGGCATCTGTGACCAAAGCCATGGCAGCTCCAGAGTCTGGGCTGGAAGTTCGGGACCGCATGTGGCTCAAGATCACCATCCCTAATGCCTTTCTGGGTATGGTTGGGCCCTCGGCATATGGCCTGGGAAGGAGGGTAGGTGGAGGAGACCAAAGCTGGGACTCGCCCAGGCAGGGGTGAAGCAAGAGCTGGGGAGGAGAACCTGAGGCCTTTTTCTGCTCTGGGCGATCCCAGGCTCGGATGTGGTTGACTGGCTCTACCATCACGTGGAGGGCTTTCCTGAGCGGCGGGAGGCCCGCAAGTATGCCAGTGGGCTCCTCAAGGCAGGCCTCATCCGACACACCGTAAACAAGATCACCTTCTCTGAGCAGTGCTATTATGTCTTTGGAGACCTCAGCAGCGGCTGTGAGAGTTGTGAGTCCCCCTGTCCTGGCCCTGGGAGAGCATTTCTGGCTGCCTCTCCAACCCCAGACCTCGCCCAGAAACCAGCCAGGGCCACCATAGATGGTTGAGCAGTATGGCTGATGGGGCACGTGGGGGCTGACATCCACCCACAATCGATAGGTTGGACAAGCCATGCCTTGTGGGCTAGGCTGTGTCTGTTGGGGGGAGGGGTACTTCTTCCTGAGTCTCGTAAGCATATGGGACTTGTGGTGGCCCTGGCTATGTTCCTGCCCTGATGGCAGTGGCAGGTGGGGAATTTCCTGTCAGAGGCCCCTGTGATCCCCCATTTTAATTCCCATCATGGATGGTTCTGGAGAAACGATTCCCAGTTCCTCTTCGTTCAATGTCTTGGGGTCCTGACCTCTCGAAGCAGTGAGTCTTTGTCTGTTCTTTTACTTTCCAGACCTAGTTAACTTGTCTCTAAATGACAACGATGGCTCCAGTGGGGCTTCGGACCAGGACACCTTGGCTCCTCTCCCTGGGGCTACCCCCTGGCCCCTGCTGCCCACCTTCTCCTACCAGTACCCAGCCCCACACCCATACAGCCCCCAGCCCCCACCCTACCATGAGCTCTCGTCCTACACCTATGGTGGAGGCAGTGCCAGCAGCCAGCACAGTGAGGGTAAGTCGCCACCAGATACCCATGCAGCCAGGGTCTGGGGAGGGGCGAGGGGAAACCAAGGAAGAGAGGCTGGAGCAAGGGCTGGGGAGGCTGAGGGACTCTGGGCTAGGGCTCAGTTGCCCCCATCCCCTCTCCCCCAACAGGGAGCCGGAGCAGTGGGTCAACACGAAGCGATGGGGGGGCAGGGCGCACAGGGAGGCCTGAGGAGCGGGCCCCCGAGTCCAAGTCCGGCAGTGGCAGTGAGTCTGAGCCTTCCAGCCGCGGGGGAAGCCTTCGGCGGGGCGGGGAATCTGGCGGGACTGGCGATGGGGGCCCTCCCCCATCTAGGGGCTCGCCAGGGGGTGCTCCCAATCTTCGAGCCCACGCAGGTCTCCATCCCTATGGACCACCCCCTGGCATGACCCTTCCCTATAACCCCATGATGGTGGTCATGATGCCCCCACCCCCACCCCCTGTCCCTCCAGCAGTGCAGCCCCCAGGGGCCCCTCCAGTCAGAGACCTGGGTTCGGTACCCCCAGAGCTAACAGCCAGCCGCCAAAGTTTCCACATGGCCATGGGCAACCCCAGTGAGTTCTTTGTGGATGTCATGTAGAGCCCACAGTGGGGCCATGTTGGATTTCCACTCTTGGCCTGCCCAGTCATTGTTTGGTGCTCCTGTCCTGTGATTGGGTGTCTTGTCATGCGCTCATTACTCCTCTCTGGTGCCTGGGCTCAGCCTGTCCTGTGGGCTGCTGCCTGCTAGGAGGTTGTTGCCACTGTGACTTTTACCAGCAGTGCCTGGTTACCCCCCTTTCCTCAGGGGTGTACAAGGGTGATTTTTAGCTTTATTGTTTTTTGTAAGCCTTTTTGGGGTTAAAATAGACTTACATTTTTTGGACTATTTTTTTAGTGGACCTTTCCTCTTTTATATGAAGAATTCCCCGTCTCCTGGGCCCCTTCTTCTCACCCCAAAATGTGACCACCTCCTCCATTTGCCCAGTCGACTCTGTCCTGCACAGGGCGGAGGATGGTCAGTGGTACCTGGGAGGAGGAAGGGGTTGGCCACCCTAGACAGCAGTCAAAGGAGCTCCGGTATTTGGTATCTGGGGGCCGTGTAGCTGCTTCTGTTATTCTATTTATTTTAGTTACTTGTATAAAACACCAAATAAAGCAATAGGGGCAAACTCCCCACGCCTCTGGCTCCTTTCTTTGGGAGGGAGGCAGGCAGAGAGGGAGAGGACTGAGACACTGTAGCAAAGCATGACTCCTTACGAACTTTATTTGTGAGGCAGTAACTGCTCCCTGTGAGAGCAGGCACGGTCTGGGGGCAAGGGCCCCTTCAAGGCAGAACCAAGGCCTGCAAGAAAGGGGCCTGGGCTTTGGCTTGAGAGAAGGCACATTCCGGGCCAGGCCCTGGCTGCGAGTGTTCAGAAGCCAAGGGGGTTGCTGGTGACCACGCCACCCCGCTCCACCAAGGCCTTGGAGATGCTTTTGAAGTTACGGAAGAGCTCCTGCTGCTGGGGGTCAGACTGCAGAGCAGCCATGGTCTCCCGGATCCGGGCTGCAGCCTGGGGAGAGGGAAGGAGGGGTTCGGGCCTGTGCCTTGAGCCCCCCACCTGTACTTGGTAACCCTGAATCTCACCTCAATACACCAGCTGTCACACAGCATTTTCTCATGCTGGGCTGTGGGGTGGCCCTCACTCAGGGATCTTGAGGCCCTGGTGGGAAGCAGGAGAAAACAAATCTAGGCTGTGACCCTGGCCCAGGACCCCCCTGTGGCTCAGGCCTCCTACACTGCCGCCTCACCTGGACAGAACCACCACCATGGCATAGAGGTCAATGGCACTGTCTGCCAGACGCTGCAGCAGAAACTGTTCATCTGTCAGGTAGATGGGACGGGGTGGGGAGGGCATCAGTTGGAGGGAGAGGAAAAGGAGGGGAGGGGATGGGGTAGAGCTCACTCACTGACAATCTCCTTCTTGTGTTTTATCAGTTTAGCCTCCACCACGGTGGCAAACTGCTCCAGAGCCTGCACTGCCTGTAGAGATGGGGAACGCATTTAGGGCTCAGAAGGGGGAAGCGCCATCAGCCCTATGATGCAGGCTGTCCCTCCTCCCTTGACTACTTACCAGCTCACCGCTCCGACTCAAATCCGGATGGACGATTCCACTGAGACTCAGACCACTGCCCATCCCTGCCCGCCTTAAAGGAAGAGGAAGAGTGACTGGTTAGTTGCCATACACTGCTCGGCCCAGCCCTGCCCTGGCCTGGCCCCTAAGCTTACCGCTTCAGCTGTTTGCCTGCCTCTCCTAGCAGGAGGCCGGCATTCCCAAAAGGATTCTTTAGAGCACTGCCAAGCTTAGAGAGTTCCTTTCCTTTATCCTGTGGGGAAGGATGGTCCAACAGTCAGGACTTGCTGTCCTCCCTACATCTCCCCCCTCATTCTTCTCCCTCTTACCATACAGCCCTGCAGAGCCACAAACAGCCGGAGAATGTCGTTCGTCCCCTCAAAGATCCGGAAGATGCGAAGATCTCGGAGCACGCGCTCTACCCCAGCCTCCTACCATAGGGGAAGACACATCACCTGCCCCTGCTGAGATGTGCCTGTCTACTCCTCCAGGCCCAACTGTGGCTACCCCAAACAGAGAACCATCTTGTACCTTCATGAAGCCCATGCCTCCCATGATTTGGATGCATTCATCTGTCACCTGCCAGGCTGCCTCCTAGGGACAAAGAACCACATAAGATTGGTTTTGGAGCCAGCTCCTTAACTGGCCTCTGCCTCCCTGTGGGCCTGGGACCTCACCGAGCCAAAGATTTTGCTGATGGCAGCCTCTATCTGGAAGTCCGTGGATCCTTGGTCCATGTTGGCACTCACCATGTAAGCCATGGACTGAGGTTGCATGGTTGATATGGGAAGGAAAATGGAAAAGGGCTGCATCAGACTGGACTGATGCCCCAACTCTCCTAGACCAGGTCTGCCCTAGCTCCCTGTGGCCCTTGCCTTCACCTTCTAACTCCACGTGTCAGGCACATCAAATTATTTGGTCCCGAGTCACTTCATAAGGGCCTTCTAGGATCTGATTTCTTGAAAGGGGTGAAGAGGTAAGGGTGGGGGAGGGGGCAGAATAAACCTCAGGTACCTCTGGAAGCACCTCAGCAGAACAGCATGGCTCTCCCTATTCTGCAGAAGCTGAGCTGACTATGCCTCCCCGCATCCCCTAGGGCATTGGTGTAAAGCTGGAGACCCACTGCCCCAGGTGCTGCTGGGGGTTGTAGTCTAACCCGACCTGGAAGAAGGCACAGGGCTCTGGGGAGAGAGTGGTGGGGCAGCCCTCACCTCAGTCACATACTGTAGCATAGCCATCCGGGCCAGCTTCTCCTGGATTATCCCAAAGTTGTGAATTTTCTCCCCAAACTGGGTACGATTAGCAGCATGATCCACCTGGAAGAGGACACGTGTATCCCACTGTGGTTCTCTAGTCTCCTCTCCCCAGGAAGGGGTGGGGCTGGGCTTGGAGGGAGGGACTATGGCCACAGCCAAGAGTTCAGTCCACGCTGGAGGGAAATGTAAGCTATCTGGTCTGGAGCTGCTGGTGGACGAGGGGTCTCTCATGGAGGGAGTGCCTGCAAGGGAAGAGGGATACCTGGAAAGGGGGACAGTGGGATTTAGATTCAGGCTAGCTAGGGACTCAGGCAGAGTACTCACCGCTTTAGCAATGATGCCCTTCATGGTGCCTGCAAGGGCTGCAGCCATGCCAAACCTTCCATTATTAAGAATGTGCATGGCGACCTTGAAGCCGCCCCCCACTTCACCCAGCACGTTGTCTGACGGCACCCGTACTCCATCAAAGTACACCTCTGCAGTGTTCGAGGCCTTGATGCCCATCTTCTCCTCAGGGGGTCCGCTGTGACAGGGCAGGGTGGAGAAACAGAGCTGTGTTCAACAAGTTGCTGCTGGAGGGGGGGACTGCCACTTCATTCCTTATGAACCAGGGAGGAACTACAACTCCCAGCCTGTAAGAGGGTGCAGGCAACAGTTCCTGTGCCCCCAGGGCTGAGGAAGCCTGGCTCTATCTTGCTGTCATGTGTTGGGCTCACTGGTTGCTGGAGCCAAAGCTTTAGATCAGTGCCATACATGTTAGTCCCAAAGGGAACACACTGTCCAGCTGGTTTGGCTTTTGCACACATCCCCAGGGTGACCTTTAACAGCTGTCTGCCCTGGAGCTCAGTGCTGCCCCCTCCCTGGCTCGACCTTCCTTCCCAAGCCCACTCACTGGGTAACACCTCCAAAGCTCTTCTCCACCACAAAAGCTGTGATCTTCTCCTTCACGGCTCCTGTGGCTGCATCTGTAACTGGTGTCTTGGCAAAGACTGTGAAGATATCTGCCAGGCCCCCATTACTGTGGAAAAATGAGGAGCAGTCAAGGACTGCCGGTGGAGGACCGAGAGCAGTGGGGCCTGGAATTGGGCAGAGGTGGAGAGGAGGCGGAAGATGGGAAGAAGATTGCCTGATCCAAATCTTGCTTCCATTGAGGGTATAATATTTTCCACAGGGGCTGGGCACAGCTGAGCTTCGGATGGAGGCTGCATCAGACCCACTCGAGGGCTCGGTTAGACAGAAAGCAGCTATAGTCTCCCCTGTTTGAGAGAGAGCTCCTTTACACCGGGTCCTGATGGCCATTAAAGGCCCTTCAGTGTCCCCCCTGCCCACAGGCAACATTCAGTCTCTTCACATTTCCCCACCAGCACACTGATGCCTTCCCAGAATCTCCCCCAGCCGACACTGCCAGCTATACGGTGATAAGTACCACCGGCCTAATTTCTGTCAAGCCCAGGACACCCCCAACCCCTGGGTCTCCTAGGGCTGCCTCACCAGATGCCAGTTTGGGGAGGTATTTTTCTTTCTGAGCCTTCGTGCCAAAGAGCAGGATGCCTTTGAAACCGATGCTCTGATGGGCCCCCAGAGTGATGCCCACGCCAAGGTCGTGCATGCCCACGATCTCCACCAAGCGGGCGTACTGGAGGGGAAGCGGGCATCTGAGGTCGTAACTGGCTGCATGGGGACCTGCCCTTAGCAGAAAAGTGTGAGCAACACGGCAAGGCTTGACCTGGGCATCCCCAGAAAGTGAGTGGAGAGAGGAAGTGGGACCACGGCAGAAAAAGACACTCGAGTCGTTCCAGGTCTTAGTGGGAAGGAGGCTTCCACCCTGTTGTCAGGCATTCCCCACCTCAGAGATTCATTAAGACGTGGGAACCTGGGTAGGGTCCACGTTCCTAGGAGACTGCATGTAATTTGGTGTTATATATGGAGGGGGTGTGTACACATCAGGGAGAGTCAACATCTCACAGGCCCCCAGGGCAGTTGCTTGGTAGAGACCTTAGGCCCAGGGATGAGGAAGGAGCTGAATCTGCCAAGCTCCAGTAAACCTGGACACTGGGAAGTGACTGATGCGGCTTCCTCACCTGGGTGTTGCAGAGGCCCACGCCGCCCAGCTCACTGGGCACTTGCAGACCAAAGGCCCCCAGGTCCTTGAGGCCCTGCATAGTGGTCTCCTCCACCTGCTTCAGCATGTCATTCTTGGCAGGATCATTCACCTCCTAGGGAGGCATGGGATTCCACAAGCTCCTTAACATCTCCTACCCTGTCAGGGACCAACCCTGTAGTCCCCAGTCAGTCATTCCTCACCTCAAAGAAACGGGACACAGGTCCCACCAGCTCTTTGAGAAACTGGGTCTGCTCTTCATTGAGCACTGTGGGTGGGTGGAGAAGACAGATGAGCAGGTCAGACCAGAGTGTCGGGAGAAACTGCTCTGTTTCATCCACCTCTGGCTATCCCTTCCCTTACCGGATGGGTATGGAAACACCTGGTCTGTGGTGAGCTGGCCCTTGAACATCCCCGCAGCAAACGACTTAGATTCCTGCGAAGGGAGAATGGGGGTTTCAGGGAGCTGTCGGGTGGGCTCCCCTGCTTGGCTCCTCCGGGCCTGGAGGTCACATACCGCCTTGGCCTGTTTTCCACTGGTCGAAGTCTCAGAGGAGACGGAATCTGACTTGTCCAGAACAGCCTGGGCAAAGGGGTAGTTAGGCCAGAGAAGAGGGTTCCGGAGTGCCAAGGAGAGCCCAGGGGAAGAGCTGGGTCCCGGGGAGGATGGATCCGGCCACTTTTCCCCTAGTTTCATCCCGGGTCACCCTGTCCTGCCCTTTCCCCTACATTCGGCGCCAGGCCAGTCAGCAGACGACCGGGACGACCGGGACGAAGAGGGAGACCCCTGCCGGCGGCGGGTAGGTGGGAGCTGGGGCAGACTCCTCCTACTACGCCCCGCTCCCAAGGCTGCGTCACTTACCTGAGTGGCCCCACTGGCATAGGGTCGCTGGGCAGGGCCGGGCCGGGGCTGCCCCAGGAGCGCGCTGGGCCGCGAGCTATGGGGAGGAGGGGGCTCGGTTCTGGCACGGTCCCCACGCCCCCTGCCCCCCGTTCCTCCTGTCATATACGCACCTTCCGCCACCCAACCTCAGCAGCTGCCGCCC